>NW_007578156.1:450487-470405 GCF_000690725.1 Stegastes partitus | reverse complement strand
TTGTTCGAGACGTTAAAGTGTTAGACAATGATGGTATTGAGATTCCACTCTACGGTGGTTTTGTTCGTGGCTGTGTGGTACAGGTTACTGCCGAACAGGCCAGCTGACAGCCTTGCCTGGGCCCGGGACAAGATGATATTAGATGCCCCCCCCCCACCTCACCCCACTCACCCACATCTCCCCTTTTCTTTGCTCTTCCTCTCCTGTTGTGTGCATACGTTTTTGATCCATCCTGCTCAGACTGTCCGACTGGGCAGCAAGCCCCTCCCGCTCCACCGTGACTCGCTCCCTCTCTCAGCCTCATCCGTGGTCTGACTCTGTCCCTCTGTTGCGGACCAGCTGGCCCCTTCCTCCTCATCTCTGTTACCTGACGGCAGGTGGATCTCTCGCCTCGGCCTCTCTGTCTCATCCTCTCTGACGAACTCGTCCGTTTCTGTCAAAACAACCCGTGTTTTGTCAGGATTTTTATCATAGCTAATGGATATTAGGAGCTAGCCAAAAAACGTTACAAGGCTGACAAACGTTGGCTCCGCTGTTTCTTACCTCGCTCTACGTTGACTTTACTAGTTCCAGCTTCGTTGTCACCACCTTTTTTAAAGTATTTTTTAAGCAAATCTCTAAGGCCTCTATTTTCTTCCTCTCTTTTTCTCTTCTTTTTCCTTTTCCAGACTTCTGCTGAGCGGACATTTTGGTGCTGAAGTGCAAAATCCGAACTACCAATAAAAGGACATCAAATGTTGATCAGGGGCCAAACCATTTTATGTTGGAGGTGGGGGTGGAGGGCAATTCCAAAGATATTAAGGACAGGTCAGACGAAAACAAATTAAAACTTCTAACTCAAATATTGCACTATTTCTTTCCATTAATAGCCCTTCTTTGGGGAAAAAAATCCATAATTCAATGAGGGTCCAGTTCTGGGCCCCCCACCCCACTCTGGGCCCGGGACAACAGACCCGTTTGCCCCCCCCCCATCGGCGGGCGTGGATGTTGGTGTACTTTAGTCATTATAGTGCAATAGGATGAAATTAGATAGAATTCGATTTAGATTAAAAAAAAGAAAGAAAAAATAACTACTGTATTTACTGAATATCACATAGCCGCTCATATTTTATTCCAGCAATGATGCCTACTGTTTCAATGCACTATCATCCACCTACCTCATGTATAGAAGGTGTCAGTAACTCTTCAACTCTGGTTCACTTAAACTCTGGTTTACTTTCAAGATGGTCTTTTAGACATTTCTATAGTTGTGCATAGTATTCAAAGTTAAAGGTTTCGTCTGTTTCGTCTTGTTTAAACACATGTGTGCTCTGTTTTTTGTAAGTACTTTGATGCTGAACTCAAATTCCTTGTATGTGTTCACATACTTGATCAAAAAAAGCTGATTCTGAAAACATGTCTTTAAAAGGAGTATAGTATTCTCTACCGCTAGTATATGCACCTTCTGCTTAAATTTACCATATATTTACATACTTAACCTGCACATACTGCATGTAACATATAAGTGCACCTTGTATGTACTTTAAGCCATTGTGTTTTTGTAAATGTTCAGCAAGTGCAACATCAGCATCACCATCATCATAAACCAAATAACTTGCTCTAATAACAATAAACTGTATCACTGGTTTGTAGATTAGACTTAAATTATATGATATTTCCTCTGAATTCACTGACACTACTTTTTAAGCCATTTCAATTATTTTTAATGTTTAACTTAACCATTTAAAGCAGTTTTTCAGTACAATCTGTAGATATGTTTTGCATGTTTCCTGATGAATGAACAGCGCAGCGCGGCCTCACTACGGGGGGCGGGGCCTGAGCCGTGTTGACAGTTTTCTGGCCGCTGATTGGCTGATCATAACCGGCTTTTCTCTTTATCGCGGCTGTCACTCTTCCGTTATCCCGCTCATCAGTAGCAGCCGACGCACGGCAGACATGAAGTCCATCACTTAACACGGAGCTTTTGAAGTGTCCAGGTTACCGCGGCTGCTCATAAAAGGTGGGTTCACACTTACGAAAAGAGTTGTTCAAGAGTTAATTCGGGCGAAAACAAAGAGCTTCAGGTCACTGCTGATGAGCTAAAGGGAAATTACACCGCTGTTGTCGATAATAACCGGAAAAAACTCGGATTAGCTCCGCCGCCGGACGTCAAACCGGTGAATTTGAACTTTACTGTGTCAGCTTGCTAGCTTACTCATTTCAGTCGAGAAACTCAGGTTTGTTTGTGGTAACTATATTACATCAAACCCCGCATGTACAGAATAGGTTTACCGTGTCGCCGTGTGAATTATTAATGCCGTGATGAGGTTTCTAATGTAGCCAACTGACAAGATGGAAACCGGTGCTGTCCACCGTCCCAATGAAAGTGATGGGAAAACTACTCAGCAGAAAAATAATGTTACCTGAGTGTATTTGCTTCGGTAGGTTCAATAAGAAGCTGCTGCCCCCTGTCTCCTGACCACACAAGAGGGAGGGGGAGACACTGGGCGCGGCCTCAGGATGACCGGGGGTCCGAGGAAGCGGGGCGGTGAGCCGGCGTCCGGAGACACAGAGCCGTGTGTGGGGAAAGATGCAGGAGGAAGCTCCGGGGTGGCTCTGAAACAACAAATCGGCCTCGTTAGCGCCTGTGGCATTATAGTAGGTAAGTCATTCCAGGAGGTGTGCCCGGAATACAACAACACATGAAAGTACACGTTATCCCTCAGGCAGGCAGTCAAGGTAAGACTTGTAAGTCAAACTTACAGTGGTGAAAATTAAATCAAGATTGTTTATACTGTTCATACAACTCGATTTGACACGTTAACAGTCAGGCAGCAGTAACATTAGTGCAACAAGCCATAGATTTGTATAGATAAGATCAAAGTTTAGAAAAAAATGAATATAAATCCTAAAAATTAGGAGCATTATGACCTGCCGAAAGCATAAAACAAAAAAGATGAACTACTTTATTGTTCAAAAACTGTACAAAAATATAAATAAATGAAATAACGGCAAATATCAGTTAAATAGTTCAATTTTTGTTGATTTAAATGCAGTAAAGCTGTAAACATGTTGTGGTCACACACTGTAAAAGAACAATTTAGTTGACGACTTGGAAAAATACAGATTTGCAAAAATACATTTTGTGCATCTATTTATGTTGAAAGTGTAAAAACATGTAAATGAATACTTGTTATAGTTTTGTGATTCTGCTAGATGTAGTTTGTAATTGTACAAAACAGCAAAAATCTGTAAAATAACAGTAAACACAGTAACAACTAAAGAAGAAGAAACCAAAGCCATTCAAAGATGAAATTGCTATTCTATGTATCACTAGTATTTAATGCTATCATGCATAAGTCCTACTTAATATGCTTTGGGATAAAACAATGGACCCAGGCTTGGTTGATCAGGTTTATTTTACTGAAAAAAGTGGCAACAAAAAAATAAAAAAATGGTTTCACTTGGATTTCAATAACTCCATTAACATTAGTTTATTTTTTAGAGTGATTTCACTACGTTTACCTTTTAGATCTTGTCTTGGTCATGATGAGGGTGAGCCATCCCTGCTATCTATATCATCCATCATTGGATATAATGCTTGCTATTTTTTTTATTCGCCTGTATGTCAAATGTATTTATGTTTTTTTTACGAAAGGCTAATGATTGTCTGGATTGTTTGGTGTAAGTGCTTTATGGAATTACCTGTCACTATTTTATAAGCATAGGCGTACAGTAGCTTTCTTGCTGACGTGGTAAAATAAGCAAATGTTTGCTTTGATGGCTTGTTTGTGTGACAAAACTCGTCCTGATTTTCCAGTTGCAGCAACATGTATTATCTTGGTGAGAATACCTTTACATTTGTGAAGGTAACTGAGTCAAGCTGCAGTAACTTAATCAAACATCCAGCCAGTGGCTCAGCATGACTGACTGAAATCTCTCCCTTTTAATCAAATTTTCATTTCAGTCCTGAGGTCCTTTCTGTCATAAAGTCTGGACATCTTCAGTGCGCTCCCTGCGTCATACATCTTGCACATGCACTTTCATCGTCACTATCATGTTTCCAGGGAACGGCTGGCTGTCATGAAACCTACTCGATCCCTGCCGACCGTGCATACATGCAGGGGGGGAAAAAATCAATAAAAAGTAATCCAACTAATGGCCTTTCACTATTGTTAAGACTGCAGTTTCCACCACCGCAAGTGTGGCTGTAGTGTGGTCACTGCACCATTGACATAAAGCAGCAATACTCTTATTTTTTGTTTTAGGCATGATATGATGTGGAAACGTTTATGAGTAAATGAGTGTTAAAAACTCATGAATCCTCTTACATCTCGCTCCAGCTACTCAAAACACAAGCTATATTTTGGACCGCTGTGAAACCACTTTAACTTGGAAAGTGTTCTCTATTTGGGCAGCCCAAACATATGCTGGGTGGGCATATACTGGGATTAAGTAGTGTTGGCCATCTGGACAATAGTGTTTGGATTTGTTTATGGTGATTCAAATCAATATGATACACACATTTTAAATGTACAAAATAGCTTGAGCTGCATTTGCTCAGCTACATAGAGCAATTTTAAATTCAGGATTTCATCATTTTTTTTGGCCCTCAGCCAAGAAGTGCAGACTTGGTGTCAGGCTGGTAAAGTTGCACTCATTTAACAGCACTGGGGTACTTGCCGTCGTGGGCGGTTTAAATATTATAGCAAGCCGCCCACGATGGCAAGTACCCCAGTGCTGTTAAATGAGCGAAGAAGTGTCATAATTGGAACACAATCTTCTCTTCATCTTTTCGGAGCTTGAGTTGCTCAGTCATTGAAGGCGGGGAGTTTCCCAGACACTAAACTTTACAGTTGATGTTTTCAGCAGAAACAGGCTGTTTGTCTCCAAACTTTGATTCGTTGTTCCCAGCAGTGACAGGATATGAACTCATTGTGCCATCTCCTCAGACATTAAAAGACTTCTCTGCTAAAACAAAGGATGTAGCAGTTGTGCACTTCTTTCCAGCTGCTCATCTGTGTCATCAAAACATAACTCGACTGCAAATCTTCCTGGACTGCTTCACAGAAAGGCAAAAATAATTCTCAAACAAGTCCACATTTTCCCCATATGGGCTGTATATCAGGAAGCTTGTGTCGAATAAGTATTTGGCAAGTTCAAGTGCAGGCTAAGGCTGCTCAAGGATTGAGATTTATGTCCCAGCATTGAATAATACAAGCCCATGGACACATGGTGAGTCCACATTGGCTAAATGTTTTAAGAGCTAGTGAGAGCTATATACCGAAAACCCACTGTGACTGAGAAAATCCGCATGAAGCCCAAAAGACAAAAGGCTGCGGGTTTACCTGCAGTGGCCCAGTTCAGGCTTTCAGCTCTATTCCAATGTTCCTGCAAAATACCCACAAAGAGCCCACATAGGGAATATTATGGCAGACCCTAAACAGGCAAATCCACAGCTGGCCTTTTAGTTTATTTACCTCTTTTCACTCTTTAAACACCTTTTCATTAAATGACTGCAATGTGCCATTTTACTAGAAGTGGTAATTATGGACCAGCCTGTTTTCTCTGTTAAGAGGGCTAAGCTAACGCTGTCGTAGAAGAGATTGTATCAGAGAGTATACCATGACCACTACAGGAAATTGGGCGTTATGTGACAGGAAATTGTAGCTCTCCCTTTATGCCCTGCATTGTGCTTCAGTGGCTGCTTTTCACCTTGTTTTTCTGTGACTGCTGATTAACATGTCCACAGTGCAATCCTGTTCCATACAGAACATGGTGGATGTAATAAATTGTATTCACAGGATTTTTGTTGTGTGTCCATCCGTTAACAATCCCTTAATCTGTTCTCCTCCTCTTTACTCTTTACCCGCTCAGGCAACATCATTGGAAGTGGCATTTTCGTGAGTCCTAAGGGGGTCCTAGAGTATGCCAGCTCACTGGGTGTTGCCCTCATTGTGTGGGTCACTACTGGCATTATCACAGCCATCGGTGCGCTCTGCTATGCAGAGTTAGGTGTCACCATCCCCAAGTCAGGGGGAGACTACTCCTATGTCAAGGACATCTTTGGAGGACTGGCTGGGTGAGAAAAAATGTTGTCTGTCTAAATATAAGATACAAGTTTAAGGCTCTGTGTGTGTAAGATTGAAACTCTGGGTTTTGGTGACTCCAAAGGCAGCTGCTACACAATTAAATATAAGCAATCGTGTACCAATGGCAAATGAGAGTGAATCATTTTTCTCTCAACAACAACTTCAGAATCATTTGCAGCCACTTTATTTAGAACATTTGTTTAATTGAACACATTCCAGATCAACAGCTCGGCCATTCATTTTATTTTTACAAAGCTTTCTTGTTGTTAGTTTTTATTAATGCTGTCAAAAAGGTGATGATTCCCCTTTGTAATTATTACTGAAGTCAGAGTGGGTGTTGATGGCACTGGCCTATATTACATTTAAGTGTTATTAAAATAATATTGTATGACAAGGTTGTGGCAAGCCTTTTGTAATGAATGAGAATTTGATAGTAAACCTCCACCCCCATCCTGCTTCTCACAACCATATAACTAATTCCCCTCATAATGTAGTTTTGAATTCCCAGCATTCCCAGATTGTTGACCCACTTCTATTCATGTCTCTTCTCTCTACCAACAATGCTCCAGTGAATTACTATAATGCTCTTGGCTAACATGCTTAATTTCCATTGTTTTCCATTACGTTTTGTCGTAACACGGGCTGGTATTCTCACACACTGTTGTGTTTATGTCCTGGATGCGTATGCAGCTGTGTGCCTCATTAACCACACACCTGTGTCGTCCTCCAGGTTCCTGCGTTTGTGGGTTGCAGTGTTGGTTATCTATCCCACTAACCAGGCCGTGATCGCCCTCACCTTCTCAAACTACGTCCTGCATCCACTCTTCCCCAGCTGCCTTCCCCCATTAATTGGCCTCCGCCTGCTGGCTGCTGTCTGCCTGCGTGAGTCATAAATTACAATTAAAGACTAAATGACTGTTTGAAGACGTTAGTGCATTAACAGATACAGATTATAAAACAATGTCGGGAAGTGTATTTCAAAGGGTAATTTTAGGCATGGTGAATTCTTCCTGCCGTGGTTTTTATAGCCTTGGTAAGGCTGTTTTTGTGTCAGTGGATGAGTCAGTGCAAAAAATACTCGACAGCTAATACACACCAAGGGCAGCACTCGTGGGAGACCTACACAATCCACATCTGTTTGATGACGTCTTGTGCCTGTGGAGGAGCTTTTTCATGTCTGGAAAATTGCTCAAATGGCATCACTGAGTAATTTCTGTTCACCCACAAGTTCCTCTACCCAATGAAAGTGCAATACGAAATTGCTAGAGTTACTTGAGTGTCAGTTGATTAAAAATGCAAACCATGTTTTTTACCCTCAAACACAAAGTCGTATCAAAAAGGGAAACACAAATTTGTTGGCTTTTTTGACACATTTGGGAAAGTTAGATAAAAGGGATGTACTTGAGCGCAGCCACAAGCAGAAATAGCTTCTTGAATGTGTTTTGCATAATTGTCCACCAGTCTCTGACAGACAGACAGATGGCCTCCTGTTATCTTTAAACACTATTTGATATGATGCAGAATTCATAGTTGAATAAATGACTACAAGCTGCCCAGTCCCTGAGGCAATGAAGCAACTCCACACCGTAACATTTCCCCCACCATGCTTTACAGCTGGTTTGCAGTTCTTCACCTGAAATGCCGTTTTTTTGTCAGCTGTTGCCAAACAACTCTATCTTTCATTCATCCATCCAGAGCACATTATTCCCAAATGCATGCCCATATGTTAATTGGCAAGCTGTAGTTTTGCGCTAATGTTCTTTTTGGACAGCAACGGTTTCTTGGCAGGATAACAACACACACTTGAGCAAAAAGAACAGCAGACCCTCGTTGTCAGCGCTTTAAATAAGACAAGTTCAAGTTGTCACTCCATAAGGAGGTTCTAATCATTGGCACCTAATCTGGAAGCCCTGATTCTAATTTGGTGGATCTGAAGTTGTGATAAATGTGCACACATTTTCCATGAAATTGATCTGGTTTATTTATATTATTCATGAAAATGACAACAGATTGTCCGTTTTATGCATCATTCATCTGAGCAAATCATCAATTTAATTTCAATTCAAATCAATTTCATTTGTATAGCGCAGTTTAAAACACGTAATCACACAGCATTTAACATGGTGAGGTATAGACCTTACAAATTTAAACAGAGAACCCAACAATCCAAAGTAGCCTTTGGACTTCCTCTTAGCAAGTGGTTGGCAACGGTGGGAAGGAACCAAACCTCTGGCAGAACCAGGCTCGGGGAAGACGGCCATCTGCCTTGACCGGCTGGGTGAGGTGGGGTGGGGAAAACATGATAGCAGATGGAGAGCAGCAATAGAACAGAACAATAAATATGAGTGTAAGTGTTTTGGGGGTTGGTGAGGCCAGCGGCTGGAGGTCAGGGACGTGAAGCTCCGGATCCAGAGACGTCCGCAGGGAGAACAAGCACAGGACCTCGGGGGAAACACAGAGATAGTGACATATAATGGTGGTTATAACTGTATGGAAGGATCAAATGTTCGTATGCCCAGGTATAATGGAAATGTCGACCATTTCAATGTAAAATTAATCCTACAGAAAGTGTTGCAAGTTTTCAGGTGTCATCTTCTATTTATCCGAAAACAGGGTGTGATTTGGGGCATTGTGTTGATCTGTAGAGTCACGATTAGGTTAAGTTTCATGCAGGTTCTTGTTGCCAGCCTGTGTGTTGCCTCCAGCTATGGTGAATCTTACACGATCAATGATTCCTAGTTGCAACACAGTGAACCCAAGTTGTAACTTGTTTCTCCAGTCCCCTAACTTCAACCAGAAGGCCAGAGGGAGGCCACAGTGACAAGCTTATGTTTTTATGTGATTCTCTGCAGTGCACTTATGCTGGCCCTGAAAGTGAGTTATTTTAAAATCCTGAAAGGTCCTGTGCCAATAAGCCAATTTATTAAATTAGATTATTTATGAAAACATTAAACTAGAATTTAAAACTGCTGAAGGCAAAACAAGTATTCTGGGGAAAAGTAATTCCCACATGATAGGTGTAATGCAATTAAGCCCACATTCACATTCATTTGCAACTGAGTACGAGTAGAAGAAAAACGATCTTTGAGTCTTTTTCCTGGTTGAGTAAGATGTGTGTTTTCAGTTTAATCCTAAGATGTACCATTAATGTGAAAACCTGTTGTTCTGTGGCTTCATTTTGTATCTTAAGTTGAAGGATTTTTTACATATATATCAACTAATTCAACAGTAAATTGAGTAAACAGTAAACAGATTTCTAACCTCTAATACATATTTAGTTTTTTGTCACCACAAAACTATAAAACGAGTATTTAACAGGTCTGAGTAGTCTGACTTGACCAGTTTTTTTGTTGCGGTTACTTTATCAAGCTTCGTGTTTTGAATGCAAAGGTTGTCATCCTGGTGCGTGAGCTCCATCTTTCTCATTTCTAGATTGCCTGCAGACAAAACAAATATCTTTGTAACTTGGCGTAATATTTTCTCTTGCTGTCCTCAGTGTTGTTGACATGGGTGAATTGCTACAGTGTGCGCTGGGCCACGTTTGTCCAAGATGTCTTCACTGCCGGCAAGCTTCTGGCCCTGGGCCTCATCATAACCATGGGTTTTGTCCAAATATGCAAAGGTAGTATCTTTTTCTTCTTCTGTATCTTTCGCACAGACTTCAGCTCAGCTTTAGCTCTTTTAGTGTCTTACTACAGATGTGTCTCTTAGAGGTGTTGTCTCCAGTATTTCTGTACACTTTTGAAACTGAAGTCCACTCTTGTTAATCATCTCATAACCTCTCCTTTTGACCCCAGTTTAAACATTACTGTCATAAAGCCTAGAAATACTATTTTTGAAGTTACAACACTCTCGCTACAATCACAATATACTTTAGTCCCCATGTGACTCTCACAGGATTTGTCATCCTAAAGTGAAAGAGGGATTATAATCCCACATTACTCTTCATCCTACTCATAATCCACACGCATAAACTGCCAGGTGCAGTGAACAAACGCTTTCATATTAAAGCCCTGGAATATCCCACTTTGTGTGGGATGGAAGTCCAATTAATGTCTCTTTTGTCTAGATTTTTATGGTTTTGCTTATAACTGGTGAATTCTGTTGTCATTCCCACGCGGAGCGCTTAATAAAACATATTTAATTATATTCTAAAATCAATAAGCTGTGAAAGAAGTTGGACAAAACAAGGTAAATGAGTTTGATCTAATTAAGTGCTTTAATAGGCTTTCTGAATGCTATTGGGGTGAAACTGCAGCACTCCAACGATACATATCTTTGTTCTACGCAAAGTTGAGATGGAAAAAGAAAACTTTAAACTGCTCTTAATGTCTCTCATAACCAGAAATGTGTCTTTAGATTAAATGTATAGTGTAAACATATTGATACCTTTTAGGCCTTTAATCAAATTGCAGCAGAAGAACTGCTGTTGTTATATCTGCTGCCCTCTGCTGCTCATTGTGTGGTGGTGAAGAAATGAGTCCTCCACGTTCAGTATCTGTCTAGTAATCTATCTTTTGCTTAACAGGTCACTATTACTGGTTGGAGCCAGCAAACGCCTTCGAGACCTTCCGCGACTATGAAGTCGGTCGGATCGCTCTGTCCTTCCTGCAAGGCTCGTTTGCATACGGAGGCTGGAACTTCCTCAACTACGTCACAGAGGAGTTAGTCGAGCCGAACAAGTGTGTGCACACATTACATTCTTTGTTAGTTAGTCGTATGTTACAAAGGTTAGTTTAACTCATTTGCATAAAAACACATTGTTATATTAGGTTTTTAAATTCTAAGGATGATAAAACACTGCTCATAAAGACATATTACCAACAAATACTTGCAACAAGGGCAACTTACATTTTGTCTGTGGAAAGAGTCTTATCAGCATAATGGAAGAAAATAAGTAAAAGAAAAAACGAATGTGTTTACAGTAAGTTGAAGGTGAAATATACGCATTCATGGAGAGAGAATGTTTTTTTTCCAGTGAAAAATCAATAATTACATCGATCTCTTTTGGCCATAAACATGATGAATTTCAAACTATTCAAAGACCCCTCCTAGTGAAAATATTTTCTTTTTTACTGTGTTAACATTTCCACATAGTGTTGTTCTGTGTGCTTTAACCCTCCTGTTATCTTTGGGATCAATTTGACCGCATTCAATGTTTAACATGTCGAAATAAATCATTGGCATAATTTTTTCAGTTTCATTTAAAGGGCTATTTACACATAAACTTGGGTAACAATTTGAATTAGGATACTTTCTGGAGGTTTAAATTGAACCCAAGGATAAAAGATGTCAGTATATTTGAAGGTAATAGGAGGGTTAAAGACATGCAATAAATAAAATAAGCAGAAAAGGCCATGGCTGAGCATTTCCTCCTTAGAACTGCAGTGTATTGAAGATATGTATGTAACAAACATAAAGAACCAGCTTTATTATTATTCTATAGAATCAGTTTCTAATTTGATTTTCTCCAATCCTGGCTAAATTTGTCCATTATTACGGCTTGTCATCGTGTAGCATAGTGTGTCGAGCAGAGTCATAGATGAGCTGGTGTGCTTGAGCGGCAGAAGAGTGGATAAGGACAAGTGGAGAGAGAGAGAGAGGCCGGGCTACATGCATTCCATTACTTTCATGGGAAAACCCTCTAAATGTACAAGTCTAACATGCAGAGATGAGTTCTTAGGGGTTTAATCAATGACCAAATTGGGACTTTAATAATTTACTACGATCTATACTGATTGTGTCTTTCCCCCTTCAGGAATCTGCCACGTGCGATCTTCATATCCATCCCCGTGGTCACCTTTGTTTACGTGTTTGCCAACGTGGCTTACGCCACCGCCATGAGCCCCCAGGAGCTGCTGGCCTCCAACGCTGTGGCAGTGGTGAGATAGGAGACTCACAATTAGCCCAGTGTGAATGTGTGCGATGTGTTCAACATGCATGCAGTTAGTAGCTTAATCTGAGCTCATGATCACCCCGAAATTTAGCAAAACCACACCGATGCATGTTCATCAGTGTAGCAGGATGTGTGTCGCAGTTATTCTCTCGATTAATCACTGTTATTTAGGTGTTTGAATCGTGTATTTGTTTTTTTCCTCCTCCTCCTCCTCTTCTCTCTCTCTGGTCCTAATGTTTCTCTCAGACATTTGGAGAGAAACTGCTAGGAGTAATGTCATGGATCATGCCTATCTCTGTGGCGCTGTCCACCTTCGGGGGGGTCAATGGCTCCCTGTTCACGTCGTCGCGGTCAGTTTGTCGTGTCCTTCCAGTCCTCCTCCTGCCTCTGTCCTCTGTGTCATTTCGCTGGGGCTTCTGTGGTGCTTTAAAAAATCTGAGTCCATCACTGTAGCATGGTGAAAATGAAAAGCCTAACAGGAACAAAATCTTTCTTTTTATAAGGTCACAAGCTGGATTTGATATTCAAAGGCCTGATTTGTAAAATATTCTTTTATTAGAGGCCAGTTTGATATTAAGAGACCTTGCTTTATCCTTGTTGGGTTCATTTTCCACTCTGCAATTTTATATTCTCTGTTCGTCTGTGCTCCCGTGCTTCCATAAACACCTGAACTGTGTATTTTCTGAGCTGCTCCATCATCTGGCAAATGCCCACGTTAAGCAAGCACCATCTGGCTCCGCTCTCAGGACTTAACCATCTTCGGTTCTGCTTTCAGGCTGTTTTTCGCCGGCGCGCGGGAAGGCCATCTACCACGTCTGCTGGCCATGATTCATGTCCAGCGCTGCACTCCCATCCCAGCCTTACTGTCTACTGTGAGCCCTGACAAAATAACAGCATCCATTTCTCTGCGTGCCTGTGTCCTCTCCCTGTGTAAAAAGGATGACGTTTTTTCTTTTTCTTTTTTTTCCCCCCTCTGGTAACACATGTAGTTGATCTCCACTCTGCTGATGTTGTGCACCAGTGACATTTACACCCTCATAAACTACGTGGGTTTCATCAACTACCTCTTCTACGGCGTCACTGTCGCCGGGCAGATTGTGCTGCGCGTCAAGGCGCCCAACATGCATCGACCCATCAAGGTACAGACACCATAAAGCAGCTTCTACTTCAGAAAACTGTCATTTCTGCGGTATATTAAAGATTAAACCCTCACGCTGACATCTTGTGGGGAAGTTAAAACGTAAAAGAAACAGCCATGAATAAAATGACACTGTACAATTCCACAGTTTCCAAAAACCTGGCATCCTCTGAGGCTTTTCAGCAGGTGCTAAAAGTGTATTAAATTAGACAATCCAGCTTTAGCCTCCTTTGCTGGAAGCTCACCAGAGATAGAAAAAGAGTAAACATTTAGATTCTAACTGTATCACACTACAACAAATCCAGCGTCAAATCTGGAATACAGAACTGGAATTTAGTGTAAAGCAAAAAAAAAAGTATTTCAACTTTATGTTTTTCCATATTTCTATTTGTCCTCCTGTCCTGCAGGTGAGCCTGGTGTGGCCAGTGATCTACCTGCTCTTCTGGGCCTTCCTGCTCATCTTCTCCCTCTACACTGACCCTGTAGTCTGTGGTATTGGCCTGGCCATCATGATGACAGGCGTCCCTGTATATTTTCTTGGAGTCTACTGGGAAAATAAGCCAGAGTGTTTTGATATTGCGACAGGTAAGGCAACATTGTTATGGTTGTGTTATTTGGTTATGGCATTGTAATAAGTACAGTCGTGACTCGATAATCCGACCCTTAACAATCTGAAAACCTTGCTATCCGACAGGTTTTAGGAAAAACTAACAGAACCCATGAAAAATAGCCTTAACATATCGACAGCCTTGGATTCCGACTCCGACATGACATTTTATGTCACCAATCAGCATAACGGCGTATTATCTGACTGAACAATCCGACAGATTGGCTACGTTCAAACTGCAGGACTTAATGCTCAATTCAGATTTTTTTTGTGAGTTCGTTCACATTTCCAATTAAATGTGACTTGTATGTGATCTGCTGTGTGATCTTCATACGACCCAAAAGTGTCCCGCATGCGCAGAAGAGGACACGACGACGTCACACATAGCGAGCGTGCTCAGTGTTTACAGAAGTAAACATGGATGGTAACGGTGGAGCGTATCTGCCACTCCCCCGCCGCCACCGATGGTGGAAACAGAACTGTGACCACTAACTAAACTAGCATCAGCAGCCAAGTACTGCCTGTGTGTTCCGGCCACTTCCACCCTGTCAGAGCGCTCCCCCAGGGAGGAAGTGGCCGGAACGTGCACAAGCACACCGGTCAGTTAGGCGTGAAATCCAGCGATGCGTAGTGTTCTAACAATACACTAGTTATTATAACAACTATGAACAATAAATATGAACAAATGAGCCTTCAAGCATCAAGCCCTCCTTGTACCTTGACCTCCGTCTTGACAATCCGACAGCCTTGCTATCCGACATAAAAGAAGGTTTTACATTTAGTGTCGGATTATCAAGTCACGACTGTACATTAGACTCCAGTCTACAAAGAAGCTCCCAAAACCCATTCAGGTGAACTCTGATGTGGTTAATTATTAAATTCAGATGTCAGGAGACTAAAGCAGCCTTTACTTCTATAAATGTATTCACTGCATCTCTTTCTTTCCCATCTGTATCCAGGTAAAGTGACTCATCTGTGCCAAAAGCTGTGCTTGGTGGTTTACCCAGTAATGGAGGAACCGAAAGATGCAGATGGGGAAGCTGGAAACACCCTGCAAACACCGGATTAAACATGCACAGGAACAATTCCTCACACAAACATGTGGTTTGAGGGGGAAGAAAAGACGCCTGGGAAAAGACTCCCAGAAAGATGAGCATACATATTCACTTCACGATCATGTTAACATTTCCAAATGTTCCACAACACTGAACCTACTTGCTGTTTTTGTTTTTTGTTTTTTTTTACAGGCCTTAATGCTGAACTGTTGTTTCGTTTTATTGTCTGTGGATGACTGTTTAAATATGAAATGCAACTCAAAGAAATGTCTTGTTTGTTTGTTTTCACCTTAGTACTTAAAACATCTCCCTTTCTGTCTGTCTTGTTCGTGAGTGTGGGAGGTGGCGGTAAATAATGTCTAAGTTCTGTGTATGTGTTGATACGATGACCTCACTGTAGTAGGGTTCAGTGTTATAGGATGTTATTAGTACTGTCAATACGTCTGTGTTTTCTGCCACATTACATAAATTATTCACTCCAAATGTCCGTCTTTGTATACGCACAGAGAGCTAAAGTTTGTATTTCTTTAAGACAGAATTTAAAAAATGTATGTATTTGTGAAGAAATATCACAATGAAAAGCTGCTCAATGAGTTTTCTCTTATCCAACGTATGACTGATGAAGTCATTGTAAAATATCAATATAAACGTATTTCTAAAATCTTCCAACCCTTTGTCTGTGGTTCATATTTAGCATACAGAGACTATTGACATATTTTAAATGTTTCTATCCCCTGAGTGATGTTCCGGGTGTCTCATTAGAATGAGATGCCTGGTTGTCCTCATAGAGACCGTCTCTGTGCTGCTGCAGTCTTGTGCTGCCGGCTGCAGCTCCTCATCAATGTTTCATCCACCTGTTGGAAGTCCTGATCCTCAGGGCGTGGAGTCCAGCCACAATGCCTGATCAAATTGCGGAAGTCATGAACAGGTATGAAAAGGTGGGTCAAGATGTCACGTCACCGACACTGAGAGGCTACAGCTAGATGCGTGTGCCTTCAAAATAAAAGCCTGAATTCATGCACCTAAATAATGCATCACAGATCAGAAATTACGCTTAAGACAGAAATTACCGCATTGAATTGCTTTTCTTTTTGCAGCAGGCCTCTTTCATATGGTTGCTCATGTAGTCTTTGCTCTGTTTAGTGCTTTTAAGGTTGTTTTCTGTGAGGTGTTCTTTGCAGCATACATGCTATAACACAATTTGATTATTTTAAAGTTTGGAATTTTGCAAAACATTTTCATTGATATATTAAAAGGGAATTAAGAGGTGACGATTCAGGCATATATATTTGAATATACATTTTTCATGGTTATTTTGTAATATAGCATCTGCCAGATACTCAAAGTAGTCCTCACAAGTTCTGTTTATACTTTAGCAGTTTAAAAAAATAATAATTATTTGTCCATCTGCTGATGAGGACACTGAAGTGTGGTATATAGCTGCAGAAAAACTATTTGACAGAAAAGATTTGGACATATAAGACAATGCATAAGTGTAATTAAAACATTTACCTAGGCCTCTGTTATTATTACTTATTGCTTACATGTGTGATTTACTGCTGTGTCCAGTCAAAATGTTTGACGTTTGTGAAGGGAGATATATAATGCAAAAAAATATTAATATCGCTATGTAATGAAATTTTTGAGAAAAAAGTTTCATTTTAAATTTGTGTGATTGTAACAATGATTCTCCTTCCATGACGTGTCAAAAGTGGATTATGAAAAAAGCATTGTAATAGTGTCACGATGCTGTAACTCGTCTTTTTCTCAGTTTGTACACTGACCTGATTATTTACATTCAAAGTTAATTTGCACTGTGAGATTGATCTATGATAAGATAAGAAATTTGCACATTACAGTAGCTACATAAAAATGAAGCATAGTAAAAAAAAAAAAAACCAACAACAACAGGCTAGAAAACAAAAGCAGAATAAAGACTGATTTTTTTTAAAAAGATAAGAATGAAGACTATGTACATATTTGACATGATCAGCTATGGCATGATGGATCATTAGACCCAAATTATCTGACATTGTGACGGCCCCACCTAGTCACATTGGCTGTCTGTGTTTGGCTCTGTTTCCTCAGGTCCGTAGACTGACCTACCTGCTTGGCGCGCTTGGGCCCAGCGCTCCCAGGTTACAAATGGGCCAACCCCTCAGCTCCTGCTCTCTCTCTCTCTCTCTCCTCATGCTTGTGACTTGGGTTTGTGTCATTTTGGTTTGGTCTTTACATCAGACAACACCTTGCACCACATCACATCCAGGCATCCAGACATCATCACTTTGAAAGCATTGATTAAACCAGTTAATAAAAGCTCAAGTTTAAATCTGGCAATACCTGTGTCGTCTCCCCTCTTTTTGCCATAACCTATTGTTGTGACAACATACACAGTGTGTGGAATTGTCCATAAATTGTTATTGCACTATTATTACACAGTTTAAAGAGGAACATTGCTGTATTATGTCCATCCATCATCTATACACCGCTTTATTCTCTGTCGGGTCCCACGGGGGCTGGAGGCTATCCCAAATGTCTAAGGGCGAAAGCAGGGGACACTCTGGATAGGTCTCCAGGCTATGGCAGGGCATGTTATATTATGTTATAATAATAATAATTTTGGCTAATTTTCCATTTAACAAATGCAATAACTCAATGCAAAGCTTTACTCACCACAGTGTCTTTTATTTTGAAATCCGCTACAGTAAGTTGAGCGATTAGCTTCGCCGCATCGACAGTAACTTCACAGTATTTGTGTTTCCAGCCAACTGACTGCCGCCGTGTGTTGGAGAAGGGTCGGCGGAACGGGTTTACTTCTTAAATACTGTCAACTCCGTACAGTACACAGGTACGTTGACGTTTTCTACCTCCAACCCCACCGAACGCGCCGACTGTCGTGCTAACTTAGCTTAGCCCTGTAGCTCTGCTGTCTCCTACACGGCAGGCTTGACAGCATCCGCAAGGTTAGCTCGGTTCGGTCAGTTGGCTAGCCTCTGGCTCGTTTCCCTGACCTGCATCACCGACCGCGGGAGTGACACGCTAACTTGTCAGTTAACCCTTTAATTAAAAGCTATTTGGTCGCCTCAAAGTGGTGTAGACGTCGGTTAGGTGGCGGTAACTTTGTGTTTAGGGGGTGAATTGTGCTACAGCAACCGAAGCAGCGGTCGGGTTTTATTGAACTTGCAGTCGAAGTTGTTTGAACTGTTTCCGTGTAGCTGCTATGTGGTGGATGTGTGTTACAGTGTTGTAGTGGGTCTATCACACACCTGGAGGAGGAGGAGGTACAAGGTGTGAAGTACTAACTACTACTGCTACTATTACCATTTGTACTCTGTGTCTGTGTAGATTCTCATTCATCCAGGTCATGATAAACCAAAGAGCTTCAGTAAAAAGCAGCTGGACTTCTCTTAAAGGTTCTTAAAGGTCTGTAAGGTTCTTCAAGAACCTTACAGACAAGTCCAGCTGCTTTTCACTGAACCTCCTGGAGGTATAACCCAACACATAGATCAGTATATTCTCTGTTTATAGTCTGCCATGCTCTAACATGTCCTTGTCCATCTCCCCACAGCCATGTCTCCATCAGTACCCCTGCAGGAGATGATCCGGGCCATCCGCTCAGCCAGGACCCAGTGTGAGGAGCGAGGCGTCATCCAGAGGGAGTGCGCTGCCATCCGGGCCCAGTTCAGACAAGCCGACAACGGTGGGAGGTCGCACAACCTGGCCAAGCTGCTCTACGTGCACATGCTGGGCTACCCGGCTCACTTTGGTCAGGTGAGTGGATTTGGCTAATGCCTGTCATGCGTTTCTCGCTCGGGGTCAAAGTGGGGGCAGGAAGGCGAGGAACCGCCACAGCAGCTGGAAAGGGCACTGGGTACACTTGAGTCAGATGTTATCTGTGTGAGTGCTCACCAAAAATATGTGTGAGCGCACGACAGAGCTTGAGGAGATACTCAGAGAAATTTGCACAGTCTCAAGCGAATAACTTGAACGTTTCCTCATTCCTGCACATTGTAAATCTTCCTTATCACTTAAAATGTATCGGATTTGCTACAGTTGCTGTTTATTTGACTTGCTTCGCTTGCTTGGCTTCAAAATCCTCAAAACTGTAATGCACCAAATCACCATGTCCAATGTGAAGCCGACACAGCAACGATCGGATTCTGAAATGAGGAATCACATGCCCCATAATAAGCATGATGCTGGTAAAACTGGTGCATTTTTCTTTCCCCATCATTAGATCGCTGTGCACATGCATTGTGGTTCAGTTCAGTCGAGCAAAGTTTTCAGCACCGTAATCCAATGTCAAAGTCTATGAGTTCACGAGGGTGGACATTGGAACTTGGCCGCCGCTTTGGAATCGGAGACTGACCTCCACTTGTAGCGGATAAAGAGCAGAGAATTTGCCTCGGGGCATTAGTAGTGCCAGTGGTTCGAGTTAGTTCACATTTTAAAGTGTTGTTGCTCTTCCTGCTAGATGGAGTGCGTGCGAATGATCGCCAGCCCGCGCTACAGCGAGAAACGAGTGGGATACCTGGGAGCCATGATGCTGCTGGACGAGAAGCAGGATGCCAGCCTGCTCATCACAAACTCCATCAAGAAGTAAGGACAACCCGACTGAACCATTATCGTTATTCTTATTATCTTGTTATATGATTCAGACGAAGAGTTGCTGATGTTGACAAATGCATTTATAAGCAGGTGGAATGTCATAAGTGTTCATATATAGCTTATAAATACTGTATGTGAACAGGATACAGGGATGGAGACTGAAGGAGAGAGGGTAAAAAAAAACAAAAAACGTTGCCAAGTGTTTTTTACTATATGTATAATTAATAACCTGCTACCCATTAGACTGTTTCCACAACATCAGTGATTTTTTTATTTATTTAAACGTCGCTGTAGAACATCATAATAGACAGTAGTGCATTTTCGAATTAATACAGTAATCCTAACAGAACAGAGGATATTTTTGTATGATTTAAACAGAATGCTAAACATTTATATTATTATGTATTAGAACACGACCGATACTGGACTTTTGGGGACGATTTTAGGGAGTAAAAAACATCTGATATCGATATATTGGCTGATTTTTCTTAATATATATGTAAGGGCGGGCTGCAAGGTGGCTCAGTGGTTAGCACCGTTGCC
>NW_007578156.1:387645-449457 GCF_000690725.1 Stegastes partitus | reverse complement strand
CGGGTGTGCATTATAGCTAGACCAATGTGATGCTGAGATTGTGTCATTGCTACATTTACACTGTTGTAAAAGATAAATCAAGCAGTGTTAGACATCACACCTAGAAAATAGTATGACTTAAAAACAACAATGTTGGGCACAGTGTTATATCTGGTTGTGATCCATTTTAGGAGCCGACCGATGTGTTTTTTGTTGTTGAGGAGCCCAATAACGAATATTTGGAACTGATATATTTAGAATTACACAAACTCTAGCATAAGACATTATTGAGTTGTTCTTGTTTATTTGGGTTTAACGTATGTAAAAAGAAAAAAAATTGCTATTTATTCTACATTTTTTTATTGTGCTTGACGTGTAACCAGTCAGATAGAGTTGTGAGCTGGACATTGCTCAAAATGAGAGAATGACTAAAGGCAGAGAGGGGCCAGAGTAGCACATTGTAAATGAATTAATTTTATTGTGAGTCAGGTAAACAAAACAACAATCTTGTTAATTGGTAAAATGCTGTATACAGGATTTGACAGTTAGCCAGGCTGCTAATAGCTCAACTCCAGATCCATTTGTGCAGGCGTTCAGATAAATCTCCTCATCCAGTACGAGACAGTATGATTTATTGTTTATTGCCTGTTTAAGCCTGAACAGACTCCAGACCCTTCATAAGCAGTAACAGTAGAATCCCACTGTCATGTACTCAGTGCAGCCGTGATGTAATGCTGCTGATGACTTGCTCCGCTGTTCTTTCAGGCTGCTCTATGCGCCGTTCACATTGTGAGAAAAGTCCACGATCTGGGGGAGCTGTTTGCACCCGCTGCCCGCTCCCTCCTCTCTGAGAAGAACCACGGTCAGTAGACCTTAATGACATGTAGAGCTCATCCCAACTGTTTCCTATTTGTCTCCATTCTGTCTTTATTCTTCACCATTTGTCCTCAGGTGTGTTACACGGTGCTGTGGTGCTCATCACTGAGCTGTGTGAACGCAACCCAGAAACACTGGAGCGGTTCAGAAAGGTGGGAGAAACACACACACAAACCCTGATCTGATGATTTCAGCGTCTCCACGTGTGTTTTGTAACAAGTTTATGCTGTTTGTATTCCAGACAGTTCCAGATCTGGTTCAGATCATGAAAGGTCTGGTCATCTCGGGTTATTCTCCAGAACACGATGTGGCAGGAATCAGCGATCCCTTTCTACAGGTCAGCCTTCATTTCACTCGCTTCTTGTGCAGCACAGCTACCGAAATACATGGTTAATGTTGTCATACTGCATGCTCTGCAATATGACACGGCACCACACCTCTGCTGTTTCTAGAAACACAGCAGCTGAACCGAAACAGTTTGTTTTAATGATTTACTTTCCTTCATTAGTCTGTACAAATAAAATTACTCTTATTATTATTATCTACTGGGCTGCAAGGTGGAGCGGTGGTTAGCACCGATGCCTTGCAGCTAGAAGGTCGCCCGTTCACGTCCCGGTGAGGACACCCGGGATCTTTCTGCGTGGATTTTGCATGTTCTCTCTCATGTTCTCTCCGGGTTCTGTGGCTTCCTCCCACACAGTCCAAAGTCCAAGGTTAATTGGTGATCCTAAATTGTCCGTAGGTGTGAATGTGAGTGTGCTTGGTTGTCTGTCTCTAAGTGTAGCCCTGTGATAGACTGGTTACCTGTCCATTGCTGCCCTGAGTCAGCTGGGATAGACTCCAGCCCCCCACGACCCTCGTGAGGATTAAGCGGTGTATAGATAATGGATGGATGGATATATTATTATTAGTAGTATTATCCTGATTTCAGTTTTATTATAGCCACAGTTAACAGTTAACATCTAACACTGGACTTAAATATTTGCAGCACAACAAGGGAAACTAAACTGAGGTCATTCAAAATATGGAATATGTGTATGATGTACATAATATGAAGTGGGCAAAAATGTAGAAAAACTATTATGTAAAAAAAATACACAGTGTATAACATGACTTGCATATATCCAGTCTGCATGATTGTATATTTTTATTGGCACAGCACTGGATTTCTGCACATAGTCGGGTCTGTGCAACAACATTTTTTTTTTCCTATCCCAGTATGTTGTACTGTATTAATAAATCAGAAACATTTTTGGTTGATTTAAAGTTGATTTAAGGTTGTATGTGACTTACTTTTTAAACAACTACCTTGTGTTTCTTCATGGCTCAGATCCTAAATTAGTGCACTATAATTAATTGTTCATGTTTTTTCAGCTCATGTCTTTCTCACCAACACACACACAGGTTCACGGTCTCCTCCCTCCCTCTGCTTCTGCTGATTCGATGTACCAAAATAACTTGTTGTCCATCTGTTCCCTCTCTCCTGCCTCCATCCCCAGGTACGCATCTTGAGGTTGCTGAGAATCCTCGGGCGCAACAACGAAGCGGCGAGTGACGCCATGAACGACCTCCTCGCTCAGGTTTGTTTGCTGTTATTTTTCTGTTCTTTGTTCCTTCTCTGTAAAAGAAGAAAAAAAAAAAGATTTTTCAGTACTGCAAAATCAGCTGCCTCCCAACTTCTGTTGATAAAGTTTCTGGAGGCGTCACTTCTCTCTTTGTTCAGACTGATTCATCAGTGACGGATGTTTTGTTTTATTCCCGTCAACCTGAAACATGCATCGCCTCCTGTGTGCCAGAGGATTTTCCTCTGGAAAGACTGCCATGGGAAAAAAAAAAAACTGCTATAACTCTTATGACCTCACAAAAGAGGAAACACTTTGCTGCCTGTTAAATGTTAATCTGTTGCAATAGAGAGAAAGGGTGGATTTGTCCAGGATGTCTTTCTGAGAGAAGTACTAAAGTAACAGCTTATTTATAGTATGGCAGTGAACAAAAAAAGCTTTGAATGTTGAACGGTTTGACAGGTTTAATCTGTGGAATTCTTATTGAACATACAGTCGTCCTCAAATGTGTTCATACCCTCCCATTAAAGAAGGAAGACAACAGCTGTCACTGAAATAAATTGAAATTGACAAAAGTAATAATAAATTTAAATGTAATGAAAATCATGACATAGCTTTTGAATTGTGGTTTAACAGAAATCTAATAATAATAATAATAATAATAATAAGCAAACAAGCATGATGGGACCCATGAACTAATATTCTACTGAACAACCCTTTGAGCCAATCACTGCAATCAAGTGTTTTCTGTAACTCTCAGTCAGTCTTCTGCACCTGTTGACAGGTGTTTGGATTTCACTGCTCATCAGCAAAGTGCTCTAATTTATCCAGGACAGTTTTTTAAATTATGCTTTTTAACCACAATTCAAAAGCAATGTCTTCTTTCACTAAATTATAATTTAGCATTTTTTAAAAATTTATTATTGCTTTTTACATTTTCATGTTATTTGTGTGACTATTGTGAATTTTGCCTTTTCTTTGATGGAAGGTTGTGAATACGTTGGAGGACGACTGTATGAGAGACTTCCATAAGTTGATAAAGGAGCTTCCTCATTTCTCACAGCGGCCTGAGCTCTCTATTTTTGACCCTACTTATGTTACACACAACTTTAACCCAAAAATATAGAAGCATTTCGTTTTGCTGAAAATGAGTAAACATATGAATAACTGATTACCACTAGATGTTGAACATGGGGAGGAAAGATAGACCTGAGTTTGTTTTCACAAGCCTGACCTCAGAGTGGGTGTTCAATGTAGCTCATTTACATGTTGACTCATTGCTGTCAGTTTATAGTAGCAGGAAAACAAAAATGAATATTAATTCAAACAGATCTTTTCATATCTGTTTCACATAAATGAATATATTTTTTTTGTACTCGTGTGTGGGATTTGTCATCCAGGTGGCGACCAACACTGACAGCACTAAGACTGTGGGTAATGCTGTGCTGTACGAGACAGTTCTCACCGTACTGGACATCAAGTCAGAGAGCGGCCTCAGGGTGAGAGACTAGTCACACTTCTCATCACGTCAGTACACAGGGAATAATGACACCTAATTATTTTATTGAATGCACTTCGATGTCCTTGTGCCACAGGTTCTGGCTGTGAACATCCTGGGAAGATTCCTCCTCAACAACGACAGGAACATTCGGTCAGTGCTGCTTTTCCTTCCCCCTGCGTTACTTCCTCACCACAGTCCTGTTTCTCTTTCCCTTTCTGTCCCTCCCTCCCTCCTTTCTCTCTTATCTCTCAGGGTCATTTCACCTTTTCCATTCCACAAGGCCGACGGCAAACTCGCTGCAGCCAAAGACAGGAAACCCTCCCAACAGGCTGTAATCGTCTGAGCTGACTAATTACTTTCCCCAGAGTTTTTCCTCCAGAGCCACACCAGAAGGTCACTGTCTGTCTTTTCATGCTGATCTCTCAATTTCAGGCCATGTCATCTTTCAGCGGGCGCTGTGGAGGCCTGATGCAGCTTCCTTGGGGTTTTGTTGTGCTACTATTTTTTTGAGGTTGTCTCCATCTGGACCTTGTGGGCAGACAGGTCTGTCTGGTTTTCACCTGCGGGGCCCCTGGTTCTGTCTGTGCCTGGGTGACAGTAATAGGACTGGTTTATTCCTGCGAAACCTGCCCTACGAGATACCATCTCTCCTGTGCCCACATAAATACTTTATCAGTTCATGAGTTATTTCAAGTGGGAAGATAAATTATTTATCCTGGCAAGCTGAGAAAATTAAGTTTGTACAGCAGCGCTGTTCATTTATCTTTACTGTCAGCTGAGGGTTTGACATTTTTCTAAATGTAATTTAATACCTTATTCATTTAAATATATTTTACTACACGACAGATTAAGTCTAACTGACCTTGGTGAAGACCCCAGGGAGTTCAGCTTAACACGGTTTTATCATAATGCCGTCTGAAACTTGAAATCTTTATTTTGCCGATCCTGTGTCTCTGTCCAGGTATATCGCAATGACATCTCTTCAGAGGATTGTGGGGACAGACCATAATGCAGTGCAGCGTCACCGGGGAACCATAGTGGACTGTCTGAAGGACCAGGATGCTTCTGTCAAGCGGTAACGTTTGCTGCTTCTCTCCTTGTCAGCTGGTGTTTCACAGATGTTCAGTCAACTTGTGAGTGTGAGGTCATGGTTTTACAATGTCAGCCCCAAACGTGTGTTATGAGAGATTCTCTATAAGGATGGGGTTTCTTTTTTTGTGTTTGTGACAGTTTTTAATGGCTCACATGAGTAGCCATTCTAAACTATTCTACTCCTGTAGAAGTAAAAGCGACCTGGCAGCATCAGCGTTCTGTATTTTGATTGGATGGCAGCAGGGTACGACTCCCCCACTGTGGGTACTGGCTACCTCCAATTTCTAAATCCACAGGAGTACATTTCAGATTGTGTGCAGAGCATACGTTCTCCTAAATGTTGTGCTTTTGTGGCTGGGGTGGGTCAGAGGTCCAGACTAACTTGTTGACTGGTAGCAGTGGTGCGACCATCTTTCACAGTTGATGTACATGATGGTCGCACCTCTCCAGCCTGGTATTAACCAACCTTGCACGCTAATAAATAGTTACTTTTCATACTCTAGTTTTGCATTGCATTGATGGAAGGGTTTGATAGTGACCTCTGACTACATTTTTGCAAAATCTTTATCAGATTATTATCAATAAAATTTGGTTGGCAGTCTTTTCCTGCAAGTTGTCTGATATCACTCCTGTAAAATGGACACAGGCTCAACTCTGTATTGATTGACACTACAATGTACTATTGTTCCCTAAATGCCTCACATGCAGGCTACAGTAGATGCTGCTAGGCGGTGTGTGACCAAAACTTAGTTTGAAAAGAGTGAAATGAAATCATGGACATAACATGACACGGGCTGTTTCCGTGTGTGGTTTTAAATGTTAATACTGCAGTCATGTTCTTTTAATTTTAAGAAGCCAAAATCATGACTAGTTTTCATTTAATTTGCTCTAGTAAGTAGTCTCCTTCTCCACCAGCCTGCTCCTCTCTCTCAGCTGTAGATAATTTTATCTTTGGAACATGCTAACAGCTAAATAGTTTGTTTCATGCATCAGGTAGGGCCAGTGAAGCAGAAAAAGCATGACTTTCACCACTTTGACTAACACAGGAAGCCTGCGCCGGCTGGAGGGACTCAGAAACAGCCTAACGATCACCATGCGCTTGCACAAAAACGGCAGCATCACACATCAAACCGTGAAACTGTTGCTTCATGTTTCTCTTTATTGATCTGTTTGTTCTCTGCTTGTGGAGAGTTGTGTTATTAAAAGTAACTGGATAACTGTAAAATTAGCTCCTGCATTTTAGCTCCTGTCTTGTCAGCTACCTTGTGAATTCCAGCCTCACTGATGAGGATGGTAATAATGCAATACGCAGCTGATCCCCTGTGGAGAGATGCTTATCATGTAACAATGTGACAATACAGACAGGCGGGTGTGTTGCAGGGTGTATTTTCCTGCTCTGAAAATTCTTCAACAAACACACCGACATAAACAACACAGAGTCAAAGGACTGGCCTGCATCTACTTTATTATTAACATTGATCCTGTTCTCCCGCCCATCTAGCCGTGCACTGGAGCTCTCCTTGGCTCTGGTGTCAGCTACCAACATCCGCTCCATGATGAAGGAACTGCTCCTCTTCCTCTCCTCCTGCCCCCCTGAGCTCAAATCTCAAGCTGCCAGCGGCATTTTTAATGCTGCTGAAAGGTGCGTGAAGACAAGTCAATGTGCACATTCAATACTTCAATGCATACACAACCTATCAATGCATGCAAGCACACATTTTGCACATTTATGCATGCGTATCCGTTTAGTGCACTGTCTTGTGCCAAGCTGGGATTGGTGTTGTTGTAAAGAAAATAAAGACAGTGGTGCCAAAATGTGATGCAACTGTTCAAGCGTTGAGGCGAAAACAAAAAGTCTCTGTGCCTGAGATACACACTGTATGTAGCCACATGTCTCACTCTGTGTCTGTCTCCACTCTCGGCGACACTTCTGTGTCTTTAACTGGCACTCTTACACTGAATAGCCTTCTGTGTCTTTAGTTCACACCAGTCGTCGACTTGATGCACTTCTCTGTTTGCGTGTCTGTGAGTGTGCAGTAAGAGGATATAGATGCAATAACGCGTGTTCCCCCTCAAGCACCACTGAGTTAGCTGTGTGTGTCTCTGTCTCTGTCAGGTATGCTCCCTCCCAGCGCTGGCACATTGACACCATCCTGCATGTCCTCACCACGGTAAATACAGACTGAGACACTGCCTCCTATGGGGGTTCCTCCTTCACAACTCTTTTAAGGTTCTCTAAGGCAGTCTTTAATGCTCTGTGCCTTAGTGTAGAGACCACAGACCTGATATGTTGTGCACCACTTCTGTACAAATCCTAGAGGCAGGATGAGGCCTGAAAGTGTCACTTGTTTTAATGTTCTTCATGTTATAAAAGCAAAACAATAGCAGACTTTCTTTATATACCCCTTTTAAGTTAAAAAGTTGTTTACAGGACAAAAATAAAAATTTAAAAAAAAATAGTGCAGAAATGATGATAAAACAGTTTTAAAATTGCAGGGGGAAGAAAATGTGCAAAAAAAAAGCACATATACAAAGGACTAAAAGAAGAAAAAGCAATAACAATTGACCTTCTGTACCCTGTAATCTACCAGCAGCTGTCAAAGGCATGCTATCTTCCAAAATCCTACCATTTATTAGAGTCAGAAACTGTAAAAACTAAAATAATCATCAGATTTCTACCTTTTAGTCTGTCCCTGAAATAATTATGTGAGACGTCCAAACTTAAGAAATCCAAGTTTAAGAAATCTAAGCTTAACAAATGTAAGCTTAAGTTTGTGATTTTTGATGAACATCGCTTTATTGCCCAGGTCACATTTAAAATTTGCCAAAGAAAGGAAGCCTTTCACATCTGATTCTGTAACAAACTTAAATTCCATGCTGTTTGGTGAAAACTGAGAAGCCATGACTGACTGAGCTGTGTAAGAAATTCAGGGACTTTTTGGTCAAAATAGGATGAACTGCAGGCTGTGTTTACACCGGACAAGTAGGGGAAGAAAGATAGAAATACATTTGAGAGATTGAGAGAAAAATAAAGCATACTTAAGGAGTAAAATAAATGCAAGAGGAGGAGCAAGTTTACAGCAAGTTGTTGTAAGATACATTCAGCATGGTGAAACGAGTTGATATGCAGTCGTGTGAAAAATGCTGAATTTGTAAAACTTTGTGTACTGTAGAGCTGCCATTTTTCTTTGCAGTAATGGTAACACCTGCGAGCACTTGGAGCACATGTGTTGATTCAGATTTTTTTGCAACAATTTTTGAAAAATAAGTAATCAAAGAACCAGAACTTTAACTGGCATTATGAATGAGTCACACTAAACAGAAAACATTTTTGAGTTCTCTCTACTTCTAGTCATGGTTGCGCTGTTTCCATAGAAGTGCAGGACTGTATATTGCAGTAAAAAATGAGCCCACAGTGAGTGAAAATGTGACAAGATTTTTAAAAATGCCTAAAAACTTCTTCGGGTCCAGAGGGTTAATTCCAATATTCAATCAACAAAATATGAGTTAATGGAATGCATTTGTATCAGATAGGTTTTTAGAAGTGACGTAAACGATAGAAGTGAATTCAGACCGCTCACACTGTGAACATGCATTTATGAAGATATGTTTTTAAGAGGGATTTAAAAGAGGATAAAGAGTTTGCCCGTCTAATCTCCTCGGGGAGTGTCACCATTGGTCCACAGCATAGATTGCAGAGGCCAACAGAGCTTCGCCTGAGGACCTCGTTTTGTAACAGGGCGCATAAAGTGTCAGAAGATCTGAGATATATTTGAGTGTGAGTTAAGAGTGGGTCTTAGGAGATTATCAATAATATCATGAAAGGAATTCTAAAATGTACTCAGAGCCAATGATGAGAGGCTAAAATAGGAGTAGTCTGCTCTCTTTTTTGTTTGTTTTTGGTGGAGTCTGGCTGCTACAGTTTGGATAAGTTGTAATTGATTAACTGATGTGTTCAGACTTGACACACATAGAGAAGATGAAACAAAAGTATGGCTGACATGAAGAGTCTAGCTAAGAGAATAAATAAAACCCACATGATTGCTGTAAAAGCTAATGCCCAAACTAATCCTTTGCTGATGATGGTGGGTAGAAGAAACGTATGGACAGAGTAATGATGGAGATGTGGCATGAATTAAGAGTCAGCTCAGTTTGGTTAATGTCTTTTATGATGTGTATGAATTGCTGTGAAAATGTCTGCTTCCTGAAGTTACTGTAAGAAAACGCAGTGTGACCCAAATACCTGGATCAGCCGTCGAGCTAATGGTGTTTGGTGTTTGCGATTCCCACTCTGCCAGGCAGGGGGCGACGTAAGAGACGAAACAGTGCCCAACCTGATCCAGCTCATCACCAACACCTCGGAGCTGCACTGTTACACCGTCCACAAGCTGTACCGGGCTCTGCTCACCGACATCTCTCAGGTCTGTGTAGTTTCTGTTCTCACTGCTGCTCTCCAGAGCTTTGGGAAGATTGGATTATGACTTTATTGTTTATTGATCCACAAAGAGTCCCCAGACTGCTGAGTGACCCAGACCGTGAAACAGTTTGTCTTTCTCACAATAAATCTGATATCAATAAATAAGAGTGGCAGCACCTGAGCAGCAGTCGTCAGAACAAAACAATAAAGTCATAAAAAGGTAATGATGTAAATTTGTGAGGAAAACACGATCAGACTTTGCTCAGCTATTCAACAGAGTCCAGTGAAAGGGGAACTGTTCACTCCACTGAAGGCAGCTCTGATGTAGTTTCAGATAGAGCAAAGGAAACGTGATGAAGTCAGTCAAAACATGAGCCTGGTTCCTTGATTGTGACTTCACCCTAAAAATCCAAATCCATTCCCTGTTGTTTGTTCTACAAATAGACACATATTCATTTGAATATTCATCATCAGAGATTGTGATAGACTAATTAAAATCCCTCCATGGTTGTTGATTTAACACCTCAAAACGCACTTTTGTGTATTAAAGTTAACTTTTTTATTCCATAAAAATAATCCCTTTTAGTCCTAAAATGGCTTACATGTAAAATTCAAGCCTGTCTGTCTGCCCACCCCTCCTCAGTTACTGCAGCTTCAGCACACCAGCTCACCTATAACTCTGCTCAAACACTGTAGAACTACTCTACATGATGGCAAGTTGTATTATTGAAGTGATTCAGCTGTAAATGTTTGAACTAAAAGAAGAATAACGATACAGAAAGTTCCACCCTGCAAGTCGACAGGAATGATTCTACTGGCCATTAAAAACACGACATCGTCAACCATGAATTAGAGACGTATTGGATATGGAAAGCTTCATTTTATAATTCAAATCATGAAATGGGGGCTGCAAGGTGGCTCAGTGGTTAGCATCATTGCCTCGCAGCTAGAAGGTTGCTGGTTTGCGTCCTAGTGAGGACACCCGGGATCTTTCTGCATGGAGTTTGCATGTTCTCCCCGTGCAGCATGGGTTCTCTCAGGGTTCTCCGTCCCACGAGTCCAAAAACATGTTGAGGTTAACTGGTGATTCTAAATTATCCGTAGGTGTGAATATGAGTGTGCTTGGTTGTCTGTGTAGCCCTGTGATAGACTGGTGAAGCAGTGTATAGATGATGGATGAATGGATGAAAATCATGAAATGGAATTTGTGCATAAATGTCACAATTACGCTTTGAGACAGTTTTGCTCGTATAGAAATGTCTTCTGCTGTCGTCCTGAGCCACACAGAGCTGCTTCGGTTCTACTACAGTAAGAACAGCTAGGCTTTCAGTTTGAAACCGGCTGATGCAACCAGATTTATTTTTGGATCCAAGTCAGATGAGCAGCCATGTACTCATCTGCAGCGCGCTGCAGTTTCCCATCTTCCGACATATGAACGTGCTGTGAATTTGGGGGGAAATTGGCCCTTATGTTTTAAATCTGCCCATCTGACGAAAACTTCAAGTAATATTCAGCAACTGTAATTTACTGCGTGAGTAATGTGTGGACGCAATATTTGTCCGTGCAGCAATCTCTGGTCCAGGTGGCCTGCTGGTGTATAGGAGAGTACGGAGACCTGCTGCTGAGAGGAGAGTGTCAGGAGACCGAACCTGTGCAGGTACACCGAGCACGACAAACACTCGTTTATGTTTTCATATCTAAACACGCTGTTGTTTACTGATCGTTTCTACAGCTGATTAAATTCAACCTATTGCTAAATTGTAATAACTCTTGCATTTTCAGTTCGAAATACCCATTTCTGAAAAATACCTCAGCACAAAGAAAATGATATATTTTAAACGTTTGGCTGCAACTACAGCTGATTGCAAATAAGCAGAAGATCAAAGTAATCAGGATGCGCAATATTAAGTTTCAGGGCGGAAAAAGAAATTCAAATTTAATCAACTAAATGTTCAAGTAGTTCAACTATTTTTTTCTTGATGATTGAGTAAAGTAAAAGCTGTCTGATCTTCATACAGTAAATATGAAAGATAAATTAACTGTAACCCTCTCTATCTGCTGAACACTTGCTGTCATACTTGTAAAAAGGTGCCAGTAAGGCGACTGTAGTTTTTGGATTAGAAAAATGTAAAGCGTCTTTCAGAGCCTGCGTTCACGTGTTTCTCCATCAGGTCACAGAGGATGATGTCCTGGACGCCTTGGAAACGGTTCTACAGTCCCACATGTCGTCCCCGGCGACCAGAGGCTTTGCTCTCACGGCCACCATGAAACTGAGCACCCGCATCACTGATAACGTCGAGTAAGAAGCACTGTTTTACATTTACAGCACACAGTGACCAGATGCAGCTGAAGTGCACTAATAAGCCACTGTGTCTGTTTCAAAGATTGTTTTTTCTCTTTGGTAACATAAAAAAAACACTATTATTACTCAAGAATTTGCATTTTTGTGTGTTAAGTCTTAGCTACATGTTTCCTGTAGCAGAGTTTTGTGGATCTAACATCTGTTTACAAGGAGTTCTTTGGAAAATACTCCTGATTAAGATCACATGCAGTTGTAGTAGTTGCAGCATTTACCCAATAGTCGCCTAACTGCTTCTCTTCCTCTTCATCACTTTGCTCCTGCTAGTCGCATCAGAAGCATCGTCAGCATCTACGGCAGCTGTATAGATGTGGAGCTCCAGCAGAGGGCAGTTGAATACAATGCTCTGTTCAAAAAATATGACCACATGAGGTACACAACACAAGTCGACCTTTTGTTTTCTTTATATGCATTATTTTTGGCCCTATTATTTCCCCTATGGAGCGGAGCTATTTTGGCCTTTTACATATTGTGATGGTGCTTCTCTCCACAGGGCAGCAGTGCTGGAGAGGATGCCTGTGATCGAAAAGAACTCTCCGGGTCACACCAACGGGGAGTCGACAAAGGAGGCCGTGAAGGAGATCCAACCTGCCAAAGTCAAACAGGCGGAGACGCTGCTGCCACAACAGCCCACTAACCAGGTACAGGATGAAGATACGCTCCACATGCTTAGTCAGGGCCACGTTTATGACTCCTTGAAGAGATTATAAATCCTGTTTCTCAGTGTCTAACCTCGTTTCGGTGGCTCCCAGGTAATTTTAATATTTTAATTACACATTTTTCAACATCACCATGTCAGACCCTGAGTTAAACCCTACTTAACTGAGATTTAAATGTTTTATAGTTTCACAGATTTAAAATTAAGCTGAAACCTGCACAAGCAGTAAGCTGGTAGATATTTGCATGTGACACATTACACTTCATTTTGCGGTGACATTACTGTACCTTCTGTCAGAGGCTGTCCATCATAAATATTGGCCTCGTTTACTGAAGGACACTGTTAACAGTTAGCTCTTGTGCCAACCAGCAAATTTTATCCCTCCTCCACCATCTATACTTTTTCCCTGCATGTGTTTTTGTGCAAAACCAGTTCCAGCAAAGTAAAGCTAACTGACTTAACAGCAGCGTACTGCTGATGTCTCTCACTTCTCTTTTAACCAGGTGTTACAGTACAAGAGAGTTTCTTCAGTTCAGTTATCCATCACATGTAGATGCATAAGTTCCCTGTGGTTTTCTGTCTTCCAGGTGTGTGATCTCCTGGACCTGCTGGGAGGCTCTGAGGAGCCTCTGCAGCCCAACTCAGCAGCAGGCAGCACAGTCCCCGTCCTGCCCATCAGCACAAGCAGCACTGCTGGAGGAGACCTGCTGGATCTGTTGGGAGGCTTGGAGCCCGCTCCACTCACACCAGGTCAGCTGTTAACACCTGCAGAGGCTGCCAAGGGGAAAGAAACAAAAAATGAGGAAATGATTTTGAACATGAAACTAAGACTGAGAATGTTCAGGAAACTGAAACTTGTCTTCAGTGCTCTGAATCAGGCCAGTAGATAGACAGTAGTAGGGCTGGTCTGAATAGTAATGTCTGGTCTCCTGATATTCGGCCCAATTAGTGACGAATATCCCGAATATTTGGGAGGGAGAGGGGAGCGAATATTCAGAGATCAAAATTGCTACCCCGATACCAGCACAGCGACCGAATATTCGGATATTCGGGTCCAGCCCTAGTAGATAGTCTCCCTAAAGTGACTGTAATTATGAGACAACAGGTGGATGACGCTGCAGTTTAAGTTTTTACTTCAAGGGACTGTTGTTTTGTGATGTTGTTTTGAATCAGTGCAACATTTTCTAACGTGGTTGTTCTCCATCCGTAGCTCCAGCAGTGACAGTGTACGAGAAAGGCGGTGTGACTTTAACACTCAGCAGTGAGAAACAGTCAGACTCGGGACTAATGGTGACACTCACAGCCTCCAACTCCACTGACTCAGACATCAGCAGCTTCACCCTGCAGGCTGCAGTGCCCAAGGTTTGTAGCGCAGCCGGTAATAAAACACACCGTCCTGTTTATCATCCGCAGACAAGCTTTACTGTCCAGCAGGCTTTCTCTGCCGGCAGCCGGTATCAGAAACTGACCTTGGGTTCAGATACGAGGGACTGTCGAGCTACTCGTTAATGTGTCACCAGATACATTTTCAGTGTAAGATGCACAATCAGGTAATCATCAGAAAATTTACTGACAGGATGAGATTTTGCATTTTAATCTGAGATCGGTGCACTAAGTGATGCAGCAGATTCCTGCCTCATTGTGCGATTTTTCTGTTAAGGATGGAAAGCAGTTCGACGGTTTCACCACATTTGACCATTTTGTGTTGTGTTGTGTTGAGCTGCTACTGCCGTTGTAGGAGGTTGGGTTGTTACGGACTTGAGAAGAAATAGTATTTTTTTTTAATTTTTTTTTTGCAGTTCATTTTGACCTAGTTTTTAGAGTAAATATTAGATTAGATGAGATTAGATTAGATTGCATTTTATTTTTCACCACAAATGGGGAAACTCACTTGTTACAGCAGCATGGATCCAGGAAAGAGCACAAAAAAGTAACAGGAAGAAAAGAGAAAAAAAAAAAACAACAAATAGGAAGAGCTGAGAAATGTAATGCAATAGAGCTACACACACACACACACTATATATATATATATACACGATAGATCCATATAATGGATACTATGAACTTCCATCCATTCATTATCTATACACCGCTTAATCCTCACTAGGGTTGTGGGGGGGCTGGAGTCTATCCCAGCAGACTCAGGGTGAAGACAGGTCACCAGTCTATCACAGGGCTACACTTAGAGACAGACAACCAAGCACACTCACATTCACACCTACGGACAATTTAGAATCACTAATTAACCTCAACATGTTTTTGGACTGTGTGGGAGGAAGCTGGAGAACCTGGAGAGAACCCACACTGCACGGGGAGAACATGGAGACTCCATGCAGAAAGATCCTGGGTGTCCTCACCGGGACGCGAAACAGCGACCTTCTAGCTGCAAGTGCTAACCACTGAGCCACCTTGCAGCCCAACCCAATAAATAAAAAAGATAAATAAAATAAAATATGGTACACTATAATAATTATTGCACATAAGGAAGATAAATTGCACACAGTACGGCAGGGGTGGGCAATCCTGGTCCTGGAGGGCCACAATCCTGCATGTTTTAGATGTTTCCTTCTTCCAACACACCTGATTCACATGATCAGGATCGTTATCAGGCTTCTGCAGAGCTTGATGATGAGCTGATCATTTCAGTCAGGTGTTTTGGAAGAGGGACACATCTAAAACACGCAGGACTGTGGCCCTCCAGGACCAGGATTGCCCACCCCTGCAGTACGGGGTATATTACACGTGAGAAAACCTGGGTATAATATTATATATAAATATCTACATTTCTACAGTTTTAGGTTTTTCAAAATCGAGTTAAATACAACAATAAAATCAAAATATTGGATTCAGAGAAGAAGGATTTTGTATTTCTCCACTGTGATTTTACTGCTGGCAGTGGAGCAGAAAATGTGACATTCATAGAAATATTAACTGAGCAACAGAATGAGTAAATCTACACGTACCGCCTGTCCAATCAAACATGTCTTTGATTGTGGGGGTTTTGGACTGGAGTGTTTCCTGGCCTGCTGCTGCTCGGTGTCCGTTTTAGCCTCCGTAATGCTGTCGTTGGTCGACATCAGTGCAGCAAATAGAAGTGAACAACACGTGTGTTTTGGTGCTTTTAACTTCAAAGCTTCATTTGATCCCCCTCGCAGAGCGTCCAGTTACACATGAAGGCCCCCAGCGGGGACTTTCTTCCTGCACGAGGCGCAGCTAAAGTGACCCAGATGGTGGTCCTCAACAACCCAAACAAGGTGGGTCTGCAAAACACACACAACAAAGCTGGCATTCCACATTCAAGGTTGTCCTTATTTTCTATCAAATCTTATCAGTCGTCTGCCAATCAGACTGAAAAATAGACTTAATCTTCTCTTAAAAACATGTGAAGCATCTTGTAGTAATGTTCTAGGTTGTGTTTGCAGCACAGCCTGTTCCAGCAGCATGTATCTAAGTCCTGACTCTACCTCCAGGTTAATCTGAAAATGAGGATCCGCGTCTCGTACACCAGCCAAGGATCAGCTGTTCAGGATACAGTCCAGGTCGACTCCTTCCCCGAACACTGACGGCAGCCAGTCGGTGCAACAACAACAACATCAGTGTGGATGAATCAGCAGGCGTCGCCTCCGTCTGACGGAGTCTTTCTGCCGTCACGCCCTCCACGCTGCCATCCGAACTGCTCTCTCTCAGAAAGCTGAATCTGTTGTTTTTATGTCTAAGGAACTCTGTACTTTCACAGGAGTATTTTTCCCCCTCTTCTGGAACTGAAATACTAATATAATTATAAGCACAGACTTTGGAATTTGCAGGTGTATAATGGACAAAGTGAAGGAGGGATTCCAGTCACAGCTGTACATACAGATGTTGTCCATTAGGTACCATTCAGGGTTTTTGTTTACAAGCTGCTACAGCCGATTGTATTCAGTGTTTCACTCCATAATGACACATATTTAGTGGCTTCTGTCAGTCGGTGTAACCTACTAGATCAACTTTGCCCACACATCACTCCACGTATACTCCTGTTTAAAGTAGGTGAACACTAACGAATGAGCCACTGATATGAAGCTGTTGTATCCGGAACACTTGATTTTATTGTGGAATACATGGCTTTGAAGGGTGGAGGATTTTAAACACAACCTTATGTGCTGCACTCATGTGTCTTCTGTTGATTCCTTTTATTTTCTTGCCTCATTCAACTGAGCAGCTCAGAATACCCAAGTATCCATTTCCTTCTTCATTCCTGTGCCTTTCATCCCCTCTTAAGATGTAATTATATTTAGCTTCAGAGACGACTGAGAATATTTAAATGTAAATTATGATCCCTCATACGAGCAACACCTAATTTTCCCCTGACATAAATCCCATTGTCTATTGTTTACAAAGGCTCCTAACAGACTTATTTTATTTTCTCAAGACTGTGTACAGTAATGCAAGAACAAACAGAGGCACGACGCTACCTACAAGATGTATATTTTAGATATTATACATAGAAGCACAACTAAGAGTCTATGGAGAACACAGCCATAATGTAATACAACCCCCTGTTGTTTAAAAAAAAAAAAAGAAAAAAGAAAAAGGTGGCTGTGAAAAAAACCTTTTAGTGAAGCGAGAATTAAACTCATTTCATAATCGCAGGCCTCGTTTAAAAACACTCAGCAACGGTGCTCCAAATGGATTTCAGTGGAATTTCTACCAGACTGTTTCATATCACTACCTTGACTAAAATGTAGAGAAAAAAAAAAAAAAGACCAGAAGGAAATATTCTGTCAGCTGTTTAGTCTTTGAATCTTCATTCTCGTGTTATTTTCTAATAAAAACCGTTTTCAGAATCCTCGGCGGTGACTTTTCTTGGTGTGTGTGTGCGTGTGTGTGTGCGTACATCAGAGGACGACGCTTCAGTCAACTTCAGCATTTATTCACAAGCAAAAAAAGACCACAGTGTTCTCAAACTGTCTCTTGTACTGTATGGGTGCCTGCATCAGCTGGTCAAACTCAGAAAGCCAATGTGGGTTTACAAAAACATCTACAAAGGAATGAGAACGTCCTTTTCTTTTTTCTTTTTTAATCAGTTGGTTGGTTGATTTTTTTTTCTTTTGCCCAGGAACGTGGGATTTCAGATTTCTGCGCTGTAACAAGGTTAGACGGTGACAGACACCTAAAGCGTTGGCACTCAGCTGGCCCCCCATGACGACAGCGACTCATGACGAGGAGGAGACGTGTATGCAGCGACGACTGTGGAGCTCTGATCCTCCTCTTAGCGCCAACACGAGGTGGAGCACCGAGCCTCCCTGGATCTTGTAGTCTGCTGCCGTCTTCTCATCGTTCCTGAGGGCGAGAATACACATGAGGGTTTATAGGGAGACCAATCCAAATACTGCAGATAAAAAAAAAATAATTAAAAATCCAAGAGGAGCTCACATCTGTTTTCCACTGTAGATGAGTCTTTGTTGCTGCGGGGGAATCCCTTCCTTCTCCTCCACCCTTTCTTTAATTCGCTCCACCTTGATCGACACAAAAAGCGAGAGATTTTAGAAAAGTGCCCGCTGAGTCAGTCGTACTTGCGTTTGTTAATGGGATGGTGCGGGACGACGCGTTTGGAGCTTGTCACCTTGTCTGTGGGCTCAATGTCGATTTCTATTTCTTTTCCGGTGAGAGTCTGAAACATAATGGGAAAATAATTACAACAGCCGCCTTCTTCTGGGTTTTGAAATGTCACAATCTGCATTAGACAAGGACTTTTTATTTAACACAAAGCAGAATAAACACAACGACATTTGATTTGCTTTTATGTGTCAGCTGTATTACTACTGCAAATATTTTTAACAGTCTGTTTTGATTAAAGTTAGCTGACAGATGTCTATTTCTCTCTGCCATCCTTTTCTCTCTCCCCTTCACCCTCAGCCCAACCAGTCGAGGCAGACAGCAGGCCTCCCTGAGCCTGGTTCTGTTGAAGGTTTCTTGCTGGTAAAGGGGAGTTTTTTCCTTCCCACTGTCCCCACGGCGTTCAGATGGAATCATATTATTTTTCTGCTTTTTCTTTGTAATATAATGTTGCACGGTCTTGAGCTTTCTATGTGAAGTGCTCTGAGATGCGTGATGTTGTAAAAGAGTAAAGAAACCAGAAGATATTCAAACTGAGAATTTTGGCGATTGATTTATCGGTTGACAACTAACTGATCCGTCATTGCGGCTCTGCTTGACACAAAACCAGAGAGAAGTTCGAGAGCAGACAGATGACTCAGCTGTTTCTTCTCTCAATCGGCTACATCGTGGTTGGGTACCTTGTAAAAGCATAAAAACTGCTGGCCAGCATGCAAAGTGTATCTATGGGCGACTTGTCACTAGAGCCAAACAATGAATTGATTTATGTTTGGAGTTTGCATCTGAAACAATGCAATTAGCAAATAATAAAAAATCATTTAAAAAAAAAAAGCAGTTTAGGCTAAACATTATGCAGCAATTATTACTTGTACTTGATTGCAGAATGTGCAATATGTCTACAACATTCCCCGATGAAAGCCTTCAAACCAAAGGTCACAGGACTTTTGTAGTTATCATAGCCGGGCTCTGGAACAGTTCCATATTAAATCATGTAATTACAGTATCGGCAATTTCTCTTAGTGGGGTCATAACTTCATTTCTAGATTATTCGGATTATTCTCCATAATTAATAACACAGTAGCCTGAATGTCTAAATTAGTAGTTCTGTAATAGTACTGTGGAGTCTTAGCCTTAATAATATATGCTAGTCTGGTAAAACTGAATGCTATATAATCGTTTCTAGGGTTTTAATCCATAATATTTCTACTACTGGGGTAAATTCACCTCATAAGTAACACTGGAGCTTCTTAACTTTAACATTTCTCATGTTTGGGTTCATTCTTAATGCCAATTCTGCTTTTTACTGGGATCGTAGCTCAACTGCTGGTTCTATGTGTGGTATATGTGCTACATCAGTAATCTGACTTGACTTAAGTTAAAGATCAGTTCATATTTTTTATGGTGTTAAATATATTATACAATAAATATGAGACTGAGGCTTAAATGAATTGCTATAATCAGCACACTTGTCAGAAAAATCGTAACTACTTTCCCCTCCCAAATCGTCCAGCCTGACTCGTCACGTCTTCTGTCAACATTAGTTCACAGATAAGAAGAATCACTGATTTTATGGGAACGTAAAGCACCCAGACCGGCTAACATTCTGCTTTAATGACATTTAAGTTGCAGTAAGTTAGCATGCTACCTGCTCAGTGGCGAGCGGAGTCAAATTAAAGCAGGCGAGCAGATATCTGGCACCTTCCTTGTAGCCGTAAGATGCTTATACTTTTGTAGCACACATTAAAATGCATGTAAATTGGTTTTATTTTGCCTCAGGCCTTAGAGAAAAAACGAGCGGACCGGTCAGTCACATTAGCGGCTGTTAGCAGCGGCGGCTCCATTAAGAGCTGCGGTGGAGTTTAAGTGTGAATAAAAATCAGACATTTCTTACCTTAACTTTGATCAACATGCTGACTGGAGAATATACTACAATTAGAAAGTGTATCAACTGCTCAGTGAGCGAAACACTTGCCAAATTGACGAATAACAACCTGCTTGTCGAGCTAACTTGACTTTACTTCCTGTGTAGCGCGCTCACAGTCCGGGCGTGACGGCGTAACACTGCACCAGCACGAAGGTTCCGCACTGAAGAGGAACAGAAGAAACTCACAGCAGAGTTCATGTAGACAGAAATATTTAGATAAAGATAAACAAATAAAGCTTACTGCAGATTATATTTGGTCAGAAGTGTTTAGATCCAGATAAATAAATAATATGGATCAGTCATTACATTTTAGATACCAGTGCTGCTCCACCATCTTAGATTTAAGTATTTGTTATTTGAGATCCAAAACTAAGTTCTTCAAAATATTCTGGCTGAATGTTCACAATTTTTATATGATTTCAGACGTGGAGTTGTTTTGTTCATAATTTACTGCGATCTGCATGTCGTCATCATCAGCTTCTCTGTTCAATGTTCATTTCAAGTACATCCATGATCTATTCACTGCTTAATCTTCACTAGAGTCATGGGGGGCTGGAGTCTATCCCAGCTGACTCAGGGTGAAGGCAGGGGACACCCTGGACAGGTCGCCAATCTATCACAGGGCTACACTTAGAGCCAGACAACCAAGCACACTCACATTCACACCTACAGACAATTTAGAATCACCAATTAACCTCAACATCAACATGCTCAAGGTTTTGACATGTTTTTGGACCTTGTGGGAGGAAGGCCGAGAACCCGGAGAGAACATGCAAATTCCACGCAGAAAGATCCGGCGACCTTCTTGTTGGGAGGCAACGGTGCTAACCACTGCTCCACCTTGCAGCCCCATTTCTAGTATATGTATGTGAATGTTCAATAAGGCAAAATAACCCTTGAATATTGCTAAACTTCAGCATGAAGGCAACATGGAAGCAACCTGTAACTTTGCACATGTAAAGACAAAATGTAGACCCCAATGCACACCAGTATTTGTCGTCCCGTGAATTAATCCACATCATTGTTTTGACATGTCAAAATAGCAAAAAACTAGAACATTGGCTTGCCACATATCAAATATGACTGATGTTAGAAGCTTTAAAAGTTGATAAAATGTTGACCAGAGACAGTACTTTTAGAAGGAAATATGGATGCATGCATGAAAAAGAACATACATGCTTACAGGAACTCTCTAGGACATCAATACCATCATTTAATTTATTTTTTTTTCCTCTCCCTTTTTTAAGGGCCAGTAATTAAAAATCTGGCATCTGCTGGAGCAATCTGACTGTTTGGATTTGGTGGAACCCAATCTGTCTGCATCCTCATCAAATTTCATGGCTGTGAGAATTATATTTACGGAGATATTGAACCCTAAATATGACCTCCCGCGAAGATGATTTGTTTTCATTATTATTATTCAAAATAGAGATATAAAAGGAATAGGAAATTCTTAAAATTCAGCATAAATGTTTTATAAATCTTTGTTTTTGGCCCTAAAGAACATGAAGATTATGAAGATTTAACAAAATCTGAGACAGTGGAGCAACATATTTTGAACTGACATGGACTGACCCATATATGAGCTGCATAATTTTATACAACATGTTAAATGATTGGATTGTTATTAAAGCTACAAAAGCACATAAGGAGCATTTTAACTGTTGCTGGTTGAGATGGAGTTAGTTTCATGTATGTGACTGTTGTTGAGAGGTTTAAACTGAAACCCATCCGATAAATGTTGAGTAAAATGTACGGCAAAGTAGAAATATAAAGGACAAGAACAATCAAAGCACAGAAATCAAAATAGTACCTTGCTATGTCCCATCTTTGCATTTGGAAATTGTCAAAGTGGACAGTAATTATGAGAAGGCACAAAACATGAAGACTACATGAGAAGAAAGTGCAGCTCTGCTTTCACACAGATGTTGGTGATTCAGCTGATTAGGCAGGAAGTCTATAAAGTGCTTCGGTTCCACAGGGTTCTGGATCATTTAGTCATGGTGACTCATCTGTACCTCGGTGTGATAGTTCTGGCTGTTTTTGCAACAACCGTTGCAAACGCAGGTAATTTTTCGCACATGCATGTAGATGCTTTCCAACCGTGTGCGCTTGTTTTTTTTCAGAAACTGACGATCATGAGCATTTGTGTACAGATATCAAGTTTGAATGTGGGAAAAACAGCGTAAGCGTCACATGGAAGATCAGTCCGGAGCTGGTGCCGTACGCAGCTCGACTCTTCCTGGGAAACTGCATGCCATCCGAGTTACAAGTTCTGCCCACTGGAGCCGGGGAGGCCAAGTTCAACTACCGGTTTGACGACTGCAAGTTTAAAAAAATGGTAATGAAGCTGCAATATTTGACCATAATACCTTTCAGCTGCTCGCTTTACTAACCAGCTTCCCTTCTCTACAGATGAAAGGGAAACACATCATCTATCAAAATGAACTGAGCTACAGGCCACAGGCAAAATCGAAGCCTGCAGTCTTTGTGTTTCCCATCAAATGTATTTATAAAAGGTAGAAAGTCCTTTTTGGTTAAAATTCCATTGAAATGAATGAACTGTGAGCTGAGGAACCTCGCTGTTGTATTTCAGACCTGAGGGCTGGGTTCCCCCTTTCTTGAACCCTGGATCAGGTGTTTCTGACGGTCACAGTGGGCTGGTCTTCCACATGGCGCTCCTCAACGGTAGGTCCTCGCTCTGCCGAATAAAACACAAGATAATCAAAGATGCTTTTCTGAGACTCTACACTTCCTCACAGAGCAAATGACGGGCATAGCAAAGACAAACATCATCACTCTGGGCTCATTCATGCCAATATGGGCAGCAGTGGAGCAGAAGTCCCATCAGCCACTGCTGCTGCTCATGGAGGAATGTGTTGCCGCCACCACGGCAGAGCTGCACTACGGCAGCCAAGTTTACCCCCTCATCAGCAATAAGGGGTAAGGTCAGATGCTGCTTAATCTGTAGGCGGCGTAGCGCAAGAGATGCTAATGTGAAGTTTAAATTCCTGTAGGTGTCTTTTGGAGAGCGTCAGAGGAAGCTCCAAGTTCTTGCCTCGGTATCACTCTTCAGCCATCATCCTCCACCTCCAGTCCTTCAAGTTTGGTCTCGGAGAGGAGGTGAGGGAGCAAAAAGTGACTGGCTTTGGGAATGTTTTTTCTTTTTAAATTGATTTTGACTGAAGTTTTGTGCTCCTCAGGTGTACATCCACTGTAAACTGGTGGCATGGGACCCTGAAAGACTTGATGAAACCAAGAAAGCTTGTCATTTTGTCAAGGAAAAGGCGAGGTAATGATGGTTTAAAGGGGTAATCCCCAAAATGGGCCTCAGGAGACCAAGTGGGGGTTTTGAGGAGATTTCCAAAAATCAAATATTTACTAGAAATGGCACATTTAGTCAGAACTACTACAAAAGATAACACATTTACATTTAATCACCTCCATGTATAGTTGGGGTTTATAAGTTTCTGGGGCTGTTATTTTGAGGTTCAAGGGCTAAAATGTTTTGGCACCCCTGGTTTGACCCTAAAACCCACTTTTATGTTTGACACAAACAAAATTACACCATTTATTAGAGAAAGAAATTGTAAAAACAGAAGGAATAATTTGAGCTTCAAAAAATTTCTTTTCTAAATGAGAAAATCTGATGGATTTGAACGAATCATGTGTGACTTTGGGTTTTATCTCAGAAAAACAAACAAATCTGAGCTTTAAGTTGCGGTATTTCATGAAAGACACATTCCACACGTCTCCATTTAAAAAATTGCCCAAAATTAAGCTTTTGCAGTAATGTTGTTTAAAAAAAAAAAAAGAAAAAAAAAACTACAAATAATAGGCCATAACTGACTCAGCCAGACAGTGATGTAACACATTCAGGGGCTTCTCAGCTGAACTGCAGAACAGATGGGAGACCAGGGTGGAAACAGTTTAGTTTAAAGCAAGTTTTGAAGTCTGTAAAATTAATTAATTCTTGCCATAAGTTGGATAAAATGATGAATGTCACTCATATCTGTGTACAAAGTATAATGTAGCTAAATCCATGGGGCGATTAGCTTAGCATAAAGACGGTAGCACTGACACTTGCAAAGCCTGGCTTTACTCAAAGTGAGAAAAATACAAGCATCAGAAGACTAAAGCTGAATTAACAAAGTTTTTCTATGTATTTTATCTGTGCATAAATAGAAATGGTAAAATAATGGGAAAGTAGCTGTCCTGGCCATTACCTGGAAGGCCTTTTTTTTTTTTTTTAATTAAATGACCCATTTCTAGTGAACTAGTTGTGCATCTGATCTCTTAAAAATAAATCTCTGAAAGGGAATCTCCCAAAATCTCAAAGTATTTCTTAATTTTATTCGTGCTGTACTCATGTAAAATCCACAAACTGCTTTCATGGGAGGAATATAGAAAAGCAGATGTCTAAATATAGAGTTTTAATGTAAACTGCTGTTATGTCTTTTCTGTGTGTGTTTTACCAACCCTGTGCTGGTATAATTGCTCGCTGTGTTTGCTGCTTCCCTCAGCTGGGAACTCCTCGATGACCCACCTCAGAGTTCCCTCTGCAGCTGCTGTGATTCAACCTGCAAGTCTCGGTCCAAGAGAGGAGTTCACTGGGGTATCATTTGTATGCTAACTTGAACATTTTTTTAGATGTTGGTTGCTTTTGGGAAAAAAAAAAAAAATCCTTATTTCATCTGATTTCTCCCACTTGCAGCATCCGACAGCTTGAGTCACAACTCTGTGGTGGGGCCGCTCATCATCGTGGACCGGTCTGACACGAAGGCCAACAGCACCTTAGTGGGGTCTGGCTCTGCAGCTGATGTTCAGGTGCAATAATCTACCATCATGAATTTATGTTTTTTTGTCCTACAGATTGGAAGTTTGCATCCCACTGGACATGAGGTGAAGTTTTGATATTTTGTCTTAACAGGAGAAGCTCAGTCCAAAGTGACAGCGACTCCGGAGCAGCAGCAGACGGGCCAGCGACAGAGGGACTCAACCTTTAGATCTACAAAACAAGGACATCGGCATCACACGATCTCTGTTTTTGTTTGCAGATTTATTAGAGCCTGCATCAGTAATTGTCACACTGCATGTAGTCTCATGATTTAAATAAATCAGATGTAAACCCCTTTTTGTGATTTGGTTCCTTCTTGTATGGTTTATCAGTAAACACCAGCTCATAGTTTAATGCTGCTGTTTGTCAGCTTGGATCATTACTTTTGGTGGCCACAAAATCACAAAACTTGGCTGTTTCAAGGCAGCAACTGTCACATTTTTTTGTTTTGTTTAAATGTGTGGATTTGCTCCTATAAATACAAACTTTTGTTTAAAGGGCAGTAGTGGAAATATTCAGATTCCTTAGTTTAGAAGTACAAATACAATGTAAAGTCTTGTATGCCCTGCATTTATATATATAAATCCAACTTAAGTAGAAGTATGTGAGGATTTACAAGTATTTAAAGTACTGGTCTGATCCCTCAGATTAACAGTGAAGCATCAGCATGTTGTTGCTCAGATGGAGCTAGTTTGAACTACTTAGTTTTTCTGTAATCTATTTTTTTTTTTTGATGAGATGTTTGCTCATTTGAGTATGTATTGAAATTAAACTGAGGGAAAAGAAAACACTATTTGCTGGAGCTGGTAGCACCTCAGACATGTGGTGTGACCAAGATTACACACTGCTTTTTTTTAGGATGTCAGAATTAAAAAAAAAAAAAAAAAGAAGAAGCTTGGAAGCCACTGGTTTAATCTTTAACTGTGTTCCAAAAGCTTGATTGTACAATTAATACAATCTTCATCTTAAAAAGTAAATGTCTCATTCGTGTGGTGGAGTAAAAATACAGTATTTCAGTGTAAAGTAGCGTTAAATGGCTCTACTCAAGAAAGCACCTCAAAGTGGCACCTAAATGCAGCACTACAGTGAATGTACTTAATGACTTTCCACACCTGCCCTCATGTACCGGTCTTTGTGGGTCATGTGATTTAAAGGATGCAACCCCTTAAATTTAGACATTTTTCTTTCACACATCTCACAACTGTCTCACATTTGTCTTCAAGTGTCAGACCAAGCTGAATCTCTCTCCACAGATTAATCAGATTCAGGAGCAGATATGAAAGTGAGAATGTCAGTCTATGTGGTTTTGTGTAGCAATGAGATGAAAAAATTCTGATTTCGGACACTTTTCAAAGGAGAGGGCTGGACTTTTTCTGCTTTATATACATAAATGCTGGATAATGGTAAGTCTTAGGTTGTTTTTTTTAAGGAGGTTGCTGTTTTGTCCTGATGATGCTGTGCACATTGACATACACTGCTCAAAAAAATTAAAAGAACACTTAATTCTTATCTCATTTTGTTCTCATTAGTTACACAATGTGTATCACTGATTGGACAGTGGAAAACAAAATGTTTAACCCACTGACGGGGGGATAAACAATCACTTCCTAAGTAGACAGATCAATATCCCAGAACTTTAGTTGAATTGATGTTATACTGTGTTGATTAAGTGTTCCCTTAATGTTTTTGAGCTGTATACCTCACACATACTGCAGCTCCCAATTTAACCATTATTTCAAGCCTGCAGCTTGGTTGCAAGTAAAATGCTATGACTTTGACTTTAGGGCTGAGTTTAATACCATAAACAATAAACCATATACCTGCTTTTCTTTTTCATGTGTCACTTCTTAATGCTTGTTCATGACTACAACGACATGTAAACCTTCTGTTTTAAAATGAATCTGCTTCCTGTTGCAATTACACTGATGGATGCCGCAGCTGGATCTGTTGATACACACCAGGTGAAAGAAGTTTCCTCGATTGACGCGTCTCACTCAGAGGAAATAAAACCACCTACAGAGCCGGCAGCAACTGTTCGGTCAGCATGGCTTCCTTCTGGTGTTGTGCGCTGCTCTTGAGCCTGGTAGCTGCCGGTTTAGTCAATGCAGGTAATATTTCAGGTCGTTTTAAATGTTTTTAAGATGGTGATTTTCTGCATTAATGGAGCAGAAACTTCCCACTGTGTCCCTAACAGACATGAAACTGGACTGCAGGCCTGATTACATGACGCTGGTGTGGACCGAGAGCAGACCGCAGGCCGACACCTCACTCCTCCGGCTGGGCAGCTGCTTTCCCACCAGCGTCACAGTTCGAGAGGCTGTTTTCAGCGTGGACCTCAATGATTGTCACTTCAGGAGACTGGTGAGTAGCTCAGAAGTGGGTGTTTGAATAAAGCACATCCCTACAGGTCAGTGACGCTTTTCTCTCTCTTAGGTTACCGGGAATCACCTGATGTACACCAATGATCTGATTTACTATTCTCCTCCTAATTCTCTCATCCCTTCCTTCACTCTCCCTGTTGTCTGTGCGTATGAAAGGTTGGTGTTTATATGACTTTAAGTGAGAAAATGAGCAAACAAGATCATGATTTCAGAGCTCTACAGATTAAATGCTGAGATTAATCTTTATTTTGCGCAGGCCCAAAGACTGGTTCCCAGCCATTTATGAACCAGTGTTTAGTACATTCAATCGAGATGATCTCGTGTTCCATTTTGGACTTATGAATGGTGGGTGTGACGACATATCTTCTGTAGGAGCAGATCAGGAAACGCTGTTCTGTATTTGGTGTGAATGGGTCTCACGTTAATGGGTTGAATGTCAATTTTACTTGCATAAGGTAGGAACCCTTCTGTCTAGATAGGGTTTCCAAGCGGAAAGGGACAAACCAGTTTTGGACCGTTGAGCAACACACATGAAAATTGCTGTATGTATGGATGGTGATTTGGAAATGTGCACTTTTTTTGGAGTTGTTTTTTTTTTGGCAGCCAGTGAAGAGAGAGACGGGAAAGTGGGTCATGAGTGCAGTAAAGGGTCATGAGCGGGATTCAAACTCATGGCCACTGCATCGTGGATTATAGCCCCTGTACATGGGTCGCCAGCTCAACCAGTTGAGCTATAGCAGCAGCCCAGAAATATGCACTTTAAGAAAATTTGGATATCAAATAAAGAAACTGTATCATAAAGCAATAGGAGTTTGATTTTAATTCATCAGACATGGGTAATATATCAGTTTTCCTGTTTGGATTCCTTCAGTGGCTGAAAGCATTGACTTAGCCTCTACAATGCAAGTCAAAAACTGGTTTGTCCCCATCCAGTTGGAAACCCTACCTAGACAGAAAGGTTCCTACCATTTTGTAGGTAAAATTGACACTCAACACATTAACGTGAGACCCATTCACACCAAATACAGAATCCTGATCAGCTCCTACCTGCTCAATGAAAATGACAAAATTCTCAGCGACTCCCACAGCCCGATAACGTCTCTGTATCTGCGGCTCTAGCGGACTTCTCTGGCCCTGCCGAATCCACCAGTTTTTCCCTGGGCTCCTTCATCCCCATCATGGCCAGCGTGGAGCAGCAGCACCATCAGCCCTTGCTGCTGCTTCTGGATGAATGTGTAGCTGCCACAACACCGGAGCTGCAGCATGAAAGCAATTTATACCCAATAATCACCAATAAGGGGTACGACTCTCACATTAGCCACAAATCACTGACCTACTGGTTTTTATTTTTGGCCAGATATTCAAGTAACTCAAATGTTTGTTGCTGTTTTAACCACACAGGTGTCTCATGGACAGCAAGACGTCACGCTCAAAATATGAACCAAGAGTGAAGACGTCAGAGATCCGCTTGTCCCTTCAAGCCTTTAAGTTTGCTCTGGGAGAGGACGTAAGTGGTTATTTCTTTAAATGTAAGGCTCCATGGGGAGAAATTCAATCAAATATTACTTGTAAATGTCCGAACACTGTTCATCCAACAGGTATTCATCCACTGCAACCTTGTGGCTTGGGACCCCAATGCTCTTGACCACACCAAGAAGGCCTGTCACTATGTTAAAGATCATGGGTAAAAGACCTAACTTAATTATGTCTTTAAGTAAACTGTACTGGGAGAATCAAGGGGAACCCAACAGTAGAGATTCAGTGGATATTTAATGTTTGACCATTTCGTAGTAGAATTGGGTCGTTCAATCTCAAATATCACATTTTTAGAAACATTCCTGTTTGAGCATCTCTGATTTGTCTGAAAACTGAATCCTTGAATCTAAAGTCTACTGCGCAAATCAACATTTTAAAGCATGAAGTAGGAATATTTATATAGACAACTGAAGTTTTAACTTATTTTATTAAATGAAGAAACTTAAACTTTTTGGTTACCTGTTGACCCACTTTCAGCAGGTATTTAAATTTTCTTTTCTCTTTTTGTACTAAAATTAAGGCTGTTTAAGTGTTAATACCTCAGGGACTATTAAAGATAAAAGCCGAAATGTTCACTGTTTTAATTGTATCCAGAATCTGCAATACTGGACTAGTAGATCAAATAGCCTGATTCATGGATGATTTAAAATATGAAAAACAAATTAAAGCTGTAATGAAAAGTCCAATCTTTAAGCACAGATTAAGAAAAAAATATAACACAAGTCAATTAGTGATATTTTCTTAACCATATTTAGTCACAATAATAATTTAGAATACTCTAATTTCAGATACCATTTTAAGTATTTATAGTTTATGATAAAGTTTCAAACAATTCAGACATGGTCGAGCAGAAAGCCTCTGATGTGAGATAGAGTCAAACCCCAGCTAATCACTGTCTTATGTCTTGTTGCTGTGTTCAGCTGGGAGCTGCTGGATCATCCTACATACAGCAGTTATTGTGACTGCTGTGAAACCAGCTGCAAGTCCAGGAAGACGAGAAGTCTGGCATCAGGTATCCATTTGCGCGATGTGTCCCGTAATGAAATGGTCCCGCTGCACTCATCTAAAAATTCTTGTCTTTGCAGGGAAGCATGGAGTCGAACGTAAAGCAGTCCTTGGGCCCATTACCGTCACTGATTCCTGAGATATCAAAGTGAGCAACTAACTAAATTAAAATATGTGCACATCATTGTCCTCAACTGCCCTCAAACTCTTTGTTCCCAACAGGAATGGCTCCGTCTGATCAACTGGCTCCTTCACTCTGATTTGGGTTTTTATTCTAAGTTACACAAGCTTCTAAAAGCTCAGTGGTTGTCTCTGTATTTCAGATCCAAGGCCATTAAAGATGCATCCACTTGACTTACTTTTGTCTTGTCTCTTTAAATGGTCTTTATAGCTTGCTTTTATTTTTTCAAAAAGGTGCACAGCTGGAAGATGTCACTGCAATATATATAAACTACATCAAATATTAGGAAAAAATGCAGCTCTTACATGTTTACACAGAATGACAATTGTACAACTCATATGAAGCCAAACATTGGAGGGGGGAAGCACAGAATTACACCTCCTACTCGTCTACCATCAGAGTGCCAATAAATGCTTATTCATACTCTCTCAAAAGGAGATTTCATTTTATGGGATGGATCTTGAGAGCGAAATAATTCCAGTTCATGTCTCCGTAACTATCAGTTTCAGTCTGTCTTATTAATTTTGTGGTTATAGGCAAAGTGTGAACAGTGATCGTGCTGTCAGAAAATCTCAGTTGGGGGGGAAACATTTGCTCTGGAGGAGTGACTGTCTGTGAAACTACAAGGCTGTGGTTTATAATGAAGCAAAATCTGATTACCATATTTCTGATGAACAACTTGGGGGGAAAAACCAAGTCCAGTCAATTTTTGCAAACTCTTTCATCAAGAGGATATCAAATTCTAACTATTCAAAAAATCAGTTCTTTTAAGATCCACCCTTATATCTGAAGAAACATTACAGGTTAAATTGGGTGATATTACCTGAATGAAACCTGCATTAAAAAGTAAAATATTTTGAATGTCCTTGCTAGTGTGACAGAAAATGCAAAGGGTTCCAAATATTTTGGTTTTTTTTGGTTTTTCCAGTTAAAGGCAGATGTACTCCCTGACAAAATCACCCCCAGTCATTCTATTGCAATTAATTATTTCATAATAGTGATTTAGGTCATCTGATTAAAAACTCTGGTTTTTATTCATATTGCAGAAAAAAAAATATTGTATCAGTTTCCCCCCTTAATATCATGCAGCCCTACAAAAGACTATGATTAAACCATGAGCGAACATATATACAAGTCGTGACATGTGGTGCCAGAGGTTGGTTTTTTAAAAGGTCAGGTTGTGTAAAATTCCAAGAATTCATGGAGTAAATCACTGAGAAAAGACATTACTCGGTGCTAAACAGATTAAGGTTTCCTAATGATACTTTCTAAGGTGAAAAATGGCAAATAATTAATGGATTTTTTTGTTGTTGTAGTTTCTGGATTGATATATGGGGCTGCAAGGTGGATCGGTGGTTAGCACCACTGCCTCGCAGCATGTTCTCCCCGTGCAGCGTGGGTTCTGTCCGGGTTCTCCGACTTCCTCCCACAGTCCAAAAACATGTTGAGGTTAATTGGTGATTCTAAATTGTCTGTAGGTGTGAATGTGAGTGTGCTTGGTTGTCTGTCTCTAAGTGTAGCCCTGTGATAGACTGGTGACCTGTCCAGGTGAACCTGCCTTCACCCTGATTCAGCTGGGATAGACTCCAGCCCCCCACGACCCCAGTGAGGATTTAGTGGTGTACAGATAATGGATGGATTGATTAATGAATGGATTTTTTAAATTCCACATTTATTCCCAGGCAAATCTCTATACTACTAACAATAATAATACTAAATAATAATACACTTTATTTCTATGGTACCTTTCCAACTGGAATTACAAGGTGCTTTATGGAACATTAAAATGCATAGTGTTAGAAAACAAAAATAAAACATTAAAAGAAGACAAACATTAGTGAAGACAGAACAACCTTGAAAACAGCAATAAAACAGCAGGGAAAGAAGGAATGTTGCCAAAGGGGAAAAAAAATCTTCATTTTCTTTCAAAATAAAATGAATTTATTTCACATAGAATATGTATTTAGGACCTCATTATTTTGACCTGTCAACACTGACGCCTCTTACGTCCCTCAGCCAATCAGAACAGAGAACCGTACGCGCGAGGCGGGTCTTTTAAACTGAGCTGCCGTGAAACGTCTCTTCTGTCGGGAACAAGCTTCAGCTTCTCCTGAAGAGAGACTCAGGTAGAAGAAAAATTACAGAGATAGTATTTTTTGTACTGAAAGTTGTGTTTCTTATTGTCTTTGTTTTGTCAGTGTTTCCAGTATTTTGTCTAACCTCACAAGTATGTTCACAATTTAAGCTAGCTAACAAGCTAGCTAGCAAGTTCTGTGACCTTTAGCATGAACGTAAAATGGCTGCTTGAACCCATCTGTCACCTGTTCGTTCAGTTACTTGATTCAAGCTGGAAAACAAGTGAACGAAAATGATAAAAATTTGACTTTTTTAAATACTATTTTTAAAGGCATCACAAAACAAACAAACATCACTTTGTGTTTACTGTTTTTTTCCTGGTCGTAGGCCTCTTTCAGGCATAATAACAGTAATAATAACTTTGTTTGTATATATGATTTACCTTTTGACAACAAAGCTGTAAAGTGCTTTACAAAAAAATAAGTCAATTCGTAGGATGAGAGCAAATTCAACAGATAAGATTGTAAAAAATGCAACATGAACAAAATAAAATAGTCAAGACAGTGTTTTCATATAGAACATCTAAGACAGCAGCTGGGATTGGTGATACAGAAGTAATCTAACAAGAATAAATATTGCAGTTAAGACCTTATAGTATCATTTAAGGTGTAATTATACCTGAGTAATGTACATATTAGAGATTGAACTCTGCAAAAATGATAGAAAATGTTGCTTTACTTGACTATAATACAGATCGATGCTGAGACTCTACAGCGTTATACATTATGGAAAGTAATGAAACCAATGATAAATCTGGACACTTTACATTGCGGAAATTAACCTCACAAATACTGTGGCTAGAACCCTACAGTGTTGTTAATTGTGGCGATATAACTGGCAATTTAAAAAATATGTATTGTATTGTATTGTTGTGTAATCTTTGCAGAGGCAAAAGAGAAAGACTCCCTTGTGACATGCACTCCTCTCCATAAATCTGATTTCTGAATGTATGACTTCATGTTTGATCGAGAGCTGCATGGTGAAACGGTGGTCAGCACCGTTGTCTCGCAGCAAGAAGGTCGCTGGTTCGCATTTGACACCTGGGATCTTTCTGCGTGGAGTCTCCATGTTCTCCCCGTGCAGCGTGGGTTCTCTCCGGCTTCCTCCCCCACAGTCCAAAAACAAGTTGTGGTTAATTGGTGATACTAAATTGTCTGTAGGTGTGAATGTGAATGTGCTTGGTTGTCTGTCTATAAGTGTAGCCCTGTGATAGACTGGTGACCTGTCCAGGGTGTCCCCTGAGTCAGCTGAGATAGACTCCAGCCCCCCACGACCCTAGTGAGGATTAAACGGTGTACAGATAATGGATGGATGGATGTAATGTTTTATTTATTCAATCCATTTTTTTAAATATAGGGATATCAGTATTTGCTGCTCCAACAAAAGACCTCTCCACAACAGAATGTCTATAATGGAAGTGGTAATTGACATTTGGAGAGTGGAGTCAGAGACCAGAAATCACAAGTGCACATCTGCAATGCGTAGAGTTGATAAAGTTGTTGGTGCTGCTTCTGGAATGTTTTCCAGCTCTTCCTGAAGAGTTTGTTGAAGTTGGCGGGTGTTTATGGAGACAGAGTCCCACTGTCAGACGCGTCCATCCCGAGCATCGCGTGGCAGGTCGTGTGTCGCACCATGCTGTGAGAAACGATTTATTAGATGACAGATGGTGGAGTTGTGGACTTTAAAGCTACAGAGCCACAGCTCCAACTGACATACCAGCACCCAGCATGCCAGCCAGCAGCTTGCTCTCGTCTCTCTCTTGTCATCTGTGGCATTGTGTCATTTGAATAAAGCTGCATTTTAAGGTGGCTTTTTATAGTCATGGTCAAAGGAGCGCCTGTGTGCCGGTTAGCTGTCTGATCACTGTCCTGTAAAGCCACATCTGACTAGAGTGGGGATTGATTGGTCAGAAATTTGTCATGAGTTGAACAGCTCATTAGCTTTTGGTGCTCAGTTGGCTCAATTTGCCCATTTTCTAACTATAACAATAGAAATTAGCTTTTCAACTTTTTCTCTGGGCCCCGTGTATTTTAAGTACTTCATGTTCAAGTTTAGAAAGTCATCCTTGCTGCGCTATGATTCAGATTTGTCACAAAGCAGCTTCATTTGAAATTAAATACTTTTCAGATGATTTCAATGACCACTTAAGATGAGAGAGTATATTGCCCAAACCCTGGATGTCCTTCCAAAATGTGCCCTATCAGCCATCTAACTGTGACACCCAGAATCCTCTGTGATGCCAAATGCATTACTTTAGCTAAAAAGTGATGCTCGTACTTTCTCATGTTGTCTCCGTTTACAGCATTAGCATATAACTGAATATATTTCTGGTCAAGACTTGTGTTTTCATATTCTGTATATTTTCAAACTTTTATGTATTTTTTTTTTCTTTAATGGATGATATTGTTGTGTTCTTAATGAATAACGTAAAGTGTACATCATACATGACAAGCAATACGTATGTTTTGGATTTAGAAATGTAAATGCCTATTGTTTGCAATTGACATGGCTATCAAGAGCCACTGAAAACTGGTGCCGTTTTTGCGATAAGTGAGCCTGAGGAAGGAACATCTACATACTGCTGCACTACGTGACCAGAAGTGCGACTACACTTGAAAACGTCAACACCCTTTACTTAACATTCAGGCCGGTCTTGCTGTATTTAAATCCACAGATGTTGAAGTGGGTTGAGGTCAGGCCTTAAACAAACTAAAAAATCTATTTCTTTACGAACCTTGGGATGGGGGCATTATTATAGGAAAAGAAGCAATTGTCTTCACCAAAGTGCTGCCACATAATTGGGAACACAGCTGTCAACAACAATGTTTGTATTTGTTTCTGTTTCATGATCCAAAACCATGAAAAAATAACCCAAGACCGAAGGTACACAAATGCATTTAAACATGGTTGTCCACTTATTTATGGTCAGGTAGTGTAACATTTAATCTAACATAATTTGTTTATTGTGATCTTTCATTTCTTTGCAGACAAGGAAGCACAAAGAACTAAAAATGGACTGGTTCCATTGCAACCAGTGCTTCACAAAGAGAGGGTCGAAGTTTGCCGTCTCCAGCTGTGGCCACATCTGCTGTGAAGCGTGCATTCAGTCTAGTAAGAGAGTTACATTCTCTCCAAAGCTAAATGAATTTACTTTCACATTATATCCAGAGTTCTCTTTCAGATTTGATCTGGTGTGACAGAAAAGTTTCTTGGCACTAATGACTTTTGTGATTTTTTTTTTGTGTGTCTTACCTCAGAGCAGTGCAGTGTATGTGGAGCGAGCTGCAGCTATCTGGCCATCAGTGATGAGGTTGGTGCGTCTGACATATTCACAGTAAATTACTGTCCAACGCCGCCAATGGACTGTGACCTTATTTCACACAGCCAACGATTTCTATCTGTGCAAATTTCTATTTCAGATGAAGCCACAGGAGAAAGTGTTTTTCAAGGACCCTATGAAGCTCATCCAGTCACGGATGCAACACATCACACAGGTCCAAGCTCCCTTTCCTCTGTCATTTGTAATTGTTGTCGCAAGATGTTAGATGTCAGAGTCAAATAATATCGAGTCAGTGCGCCATTCAGCAAGAGACGGAAAAATAGAATGCACTTCAGTGTTGCTGTGCTGTTACATTCAGAAATCTCTGAGCAGTTATCCACCAGCCAAAGTTGATTTATGGATTGTTTTACGTTTTTGACTGAAATGACGTTAAGTAGTGATGTCTTGATGCTCCTCAGATTGCGACTTTTCAGCAGACACAGATGGAGAGAGTCATAGCACACTTCAAGCACAAGTCTATTGAATTAGAGAGGCGTCTGAAGGAAGTCACCGAGCAGGCTTACAGGTGACTTTAATATCTGCCATCGTTTCTCTGTCGCTGTGTAAATCAAATCCAAACACCTTTCCTCCCTCGTCTGTTGCCACAAGGCAACTCTCAGAGCTGAAGAGAGAGAATGCGGACTTAAAAAAGCAGCTTTCAGAGCTCAAAAGAGAAACTGCCGAGTTAAAAAAGCCACTTTCTCAGAGGAGGGTGAGTGCTCCAAAGATTTATGAAAGAAAATGTTCAAGCTGCCAAAAAAATCAAGTTACAAAGCTAATTTAGTCTGCACACTCTCTGTGCCACAGGTTTCTCCAGGACAGTTTCACACTGAAGGGTAAAAGCTAATTTACACGTTTAAAGAAAACTTTCATGTATGGCTTTTAAACTATTACTTTTTTTTTTTGACTCCCAGCACTCAGAGGATGACACTTCCTGTGGCTGTCACCTCCCCAGGTAACCTCAGTGATTAAAGCTGGATTGTTACAGTTCTCAGAGCTGCTCAGTTTTAGATGTGTTGATTCAAGTTGACGATAAGCTCGTTCATGTTTCTTTCACCAGTTACCCCTCGTCAAAGACCTATGAGGTACACATCACACTGTATCATCATGTTCTAGTTGATTTCATTCTTGACAGCATGTAAACATTCACATGTTGTCTGGGTCTCAGTCATATAGGCTCAGCAGAGTCTCGGAGGTGGGCCAGAGACAGAGGTCCGACCTTCTCCCTTCATGTAAGTCTCAAACCAATATTCCATCTATGTTGCTTTTCAGACCGAAATTAATCTCATGGTAATCATTGGTAATCAAGTGCATTTTTTCAAAATAAAAAAATGTGTGTATATTTGTATGGCAACTTCTTCTTGTTGCTGAAATCTTAACTCAGGTTGCATTCAACTAGGTTTTACTGGAGCTTTTCAGAGGGTTCATCTGCGTCTTATGGTCTTCTTTAGAGGATGTTGTTGTCTTTAACCGCTTGAAGGTGGTATCACCTTGACAACTGAGTAACTCCCTCCACGGATGACGGCTGCCAGATGTGGTTGAAACCTTCAGAAATAGCACAAATTTTCATGCTCAATCAGAATAACAAATTCCTAGACCAGATGCTTGGTCGGATAGAATGTGGAAACTACACCGTGGCCTTCAGGGGAGGTTGGAAATGACAGATGCAACGTTCATAAAACACTTGACTTATCTTTTGTTAGTCGCTATTCCTATTATTAAGAATAATGAAACTGTTGAAGAGTAGTTGCTGGTGTGTACTCTGAGCACCACAGAGGACTGGAATTGTTCTGTTTGTCTTTTTTTCTTTACATCACTTGGTATCAAGATTTTTTTTTCTGCTTTTTGAAGTAAAGTGAGTCAACGTTTTGATATTGGGCTGTAATGCGTTGATGACGAAAAACCGCATGTATGCGTTTACTAAAGTGAATCAGAGATGAATCACCGTCATGCATCAGTCATGCATCGATAATAACCCAATATTACACATGATCCATGATGATGACGATGTAAAAAAAAGAAGAAACGTGGCAAAATTTTTATACTGTCAACATCAAGAGCTTTTGTACGAGTAGACAAGACAAGCTCCCCCTTGGCTCCTGTGTCATTCACACCTTATAGTGTTTATTTAATACTAAAATCCAAACATCAAGCAAAGCTTTTTGTCCAACATACGTTCCATGTGGTTCCAAGTTTAAAAATACATAGAATTTAGTTTGAGGTTTTTCTACATGAAATACAGAAAACACTTTACCATGTTTCTGTTTCATCAGACTCCTGGATCAACTACCTCCATGTCCAGCCACAGTTCTCTTCATGAATACAGTAAGTGTGACTGTGATCAAGCTCTTGCAGCTCTGCCATCGCGCCTGCAGTTAAACCGAATACTTTGCCTCAACAAATCAGAAACTGAACGCATGCCATCCTCAGTCAAAATCCTTCTCCTCTGTTTTGAAAAGGAACACCCACATCCTTCAGCACTCCTACAAGGTGAGAAATGCTTTCTAAACAACCTCTGCCATGAAGCATCGTATCACATTTCTAAATGTTCTTGATGGGATGGTTTTCTCAGGTAACTGAGTCAGTGCATTTCTGTCTTCCTCAGAACGCAGACTCCCAATGTTTTGCAGCTCCCGTTTATGAGTGGATTGTCAGTACAGTCACCTAGGCATTGACTCAATAGGTGCATACACTCCTGGGGACAGCTTTTTTAGTTATAGAGTCTTCGTGTTGGTCATTAGGACCCAAAACGTTACTGTAGTTTTATGCCTGCCCAAAAACCTAAAGTGCTGTGTACATTGTTTTACCTACATGAATGTTAACTTGATGTACCTTGTTCTGCTGTTAAGACATTAAACTGCCATATAATTGCAGCTGGATTTGTGGTAATGTATTATTTCTAGAAACACATTTTAGCAGCAATTTACCTCAGAGGCCTTTCTGCAGATTAACTTCACAGCCACTTGCCTTCGCTCACAAGACAGAATTTGCATGGACTAAAAATAAATAGCAATCGTAATCAGCTTTACAGCACACTGAAATAACTGTTTGCATACACGGTTATAAAGGCAAATCTTTTACTGGTTTCCAGTGACACAATTGTGCAAATGAGATTTTTTTTCAAACAGGAAAAAAAAACACATTAAAAACATCGGCAAAGGAAGACACTACGTGTTATGGACATTTCCCCACAGCATGACACATTAGCTTCTCATGACTAACAGGATGACGAAACAAAGTGATGCACACTGCTTTTGTCAAGTTTCTGGTCATCTAACCTTTTTCCAGACATTTCTAAGGAACTAAACTCAAAGCCCACTTCATCCTCTGTACGTCAGCTAAAAAGGTACTTTAGCATGTGGAGGTTTCTCTTCTTGCAAACACAGCTATGTAGGAAATAACTAATAAATACATGAACTGATAACCTGAAAGTATAATGTTTGTGCTATAAATCATAATGTAAGTTGACAAAGTAGTAATTTTCTTTGGATTTAAATCCTTTGCTACTTATACAGTATGTGGGCCCCCATCAGTTATCTTACCTAGTTTGTCTACATTAAAAACCATGAGGTCACACCCTATACCTATTAAGACAAAAGAGATATAAAAATACTGACTTAATCAATGAGCATGTAGGCAATTCTGACATCTGTATGACTTTGATGTGGTTACTGCTTCTTAGTACTGCCAACCTTGAGGCAAATATGTAATACGCAAACGACAAGCAAAGTATTCAAAATCAAGTATTACAGCAGAGCGTCTACAAGGGAGTCAGGGAATGTGTTTCAGAAATACACCGTAGACGTCAGATGTAACTCTATTTTCTATATCATGCTGTTTTTGAAAAAGCATGACCATAGGCTTCAGGTATCAAGAATGACACACGTATAGCTGAGAATTCGTGTTTAGTGAAATGAACGGATTTTTTTTAAATGTGAAATTATTGGATTTAATTAGCATAATGGCAGCAGGCTCTAAAACCAAAGTGCAAGATGTCAGTTTAAAGTGTACATGTCCAGTGTGCTTTTCATGACAAGGTATTATTGGCTGTAAAAGGAATGATTACACACAGCGATCACTCAACAAATTCATCAATGTAGAGATTTTTCTTCTTTTTTTTTTTTTTACGGAGCAGTAAAGTATCTGCTATAGCCAGGTACCAAAAGTACAACCAGTTTAAATTATACTGCTACAATAGCATACTAAAAAAAAAATCTGTAGTAGTGATGTCTAAACAAAAATAATGAGCTCGAAAAAATATAGCAAACCAGTGTACAGGTTACTGTCCTATTTACAGTAACACAGGCAGCACAATTATAATTCAAGTCCAAATATATTAGGATAAGCAGGGAATGCAGCATATATAAAAAACACAAACCTGACTTTGGGCTTGTACTGGGAAGACTGAATGTTACAAACCTGCCTCAATTAAAGCAATATAAACCAAACATGTGAGGAGACCCCCACTAACTTGTAGAAATGTCCTTAAGTAACAGTAGGTTCTTCATCAGTCTCCGCAACATCCTGAGCTGCAAACCAATCCCGCACCTGCTGGTAGCTCATTCTGGATTTCTTGCATAGAGAGTCAAGGTCTTTTTCATGTAGTGGGCCTGTTGAATGGTAGTATGTCATTAACGGCTGCATATCAGGGGAATCTCCACTTCCGTTTGCATGAGATTTTCGTTTGCGACCCCCAAGCCGAAGGGATGTGCCGCTTCCATTTGTAAAACCACTGCTGCTTTGCTGGGCAGCAAGTTCTGCCAGGAACTGGTCGCGGACCCCCTTCACCCATCGCAGCTGGCCGTTTTTGACAGCATACCGTGTGTCTCCAAACCACTGGATTACATCTGCCCGAGGTAAACCTGTGAGCTTAACAAGTTCAGTGTAATCTTCGCTCTTGGGCCACTGGCAGCGCAAGAAGTGCTGCTTTAACACATCCAGCTGCTGCTTGGTCTTTCTTGGTCGCCCAGCAGGAGTGAGGCTCGACGACGTGGAAGCCCCTGAGAAGCGTGAGGGTGTTTGTGAGGGACTGGTTTTGGCTGAGTGAACAGACTTCTTTGATGTGCTGACTCTGTTTGAAAGCGGTTTATTAGGTGAGGCAGTCGGCGGTGGACTGCCGGAGGGGGAAGAATAGGGAGAGGATTTTAATACATTTGTTGGTTCCACAGGAACATCTGGCTCAACCTTGCAGTTCTTGGTCAATTGTAAAGGTTGTTCTTCAATTTGTTCCTCATCCTTCAAACTGTCTCCATCACCAGACAGATCCTCAATAACGTCAAATCCTTGTGCATCAAGGACCCTTTCTCCAAATGCTTCCAGGCTGTTGGACAAAAAGGTCTGAAAGAAATGTGAGTTTCTAATCCCATTGCTGCGGACTCCCTCATGGCCTTTCACCCCATTTAGCTGACGAGACTTTTGAGAAATAAGTGGAAGAGGTTGTGGTTGTTGATCCTGCTTGCTGCTAACAGCAGTGTGGTGAGAATAGTTCTGTGCTGCTGCCAGGCTCCCTCGACCAACTCGTAGCTGGTAACGACTGTCACTGAACCATTTACGAATGTCGTTACGAGTCAGGCCAGTTTCTTCCTGCAGTCGTCTGAGCTCCGCCTCTGCAGGCCAGTTCTCTCTCAGGAAGCTTTTGCGAAGGGCAGCAAGCTGAACTTTAGTCTTTTTGTAGCGTCCGTGACGGTGCGGTCGTGAAGCCGACTCTGAAAGGTCGAGGGAGCCATCAGTTGCTGTGGTTGCTGGCGTGTCTGCTGGTGGGCGGTAGAAATATGAATCCTGAGGAGGTGGGAGGGTGGAACTGAAACACGGGGCAGTGGATTTGGCTGGTTTATATGAATCTGGTGACTCACACTTTGGGATCTTCTTCGGGGGCATGACGGTGGACAGAGCAGCCTCCTCTTCATCGCTTTCCTTATCGTCAATAACCAATTCCTCAAAACTTTTGCTCTTGGTCTCTGGTTTGGCTTCCTCAGTTGCTTCAGTGGAATCATCTTGAAGCTCAGGCACTGCCAGCTTCCGTCGTGTCTCCTCGATCTCCTCCGATGACCAGCTGATACCATATTTAATTCTCTGCACCATAAACCACACCTTAACTTTGTCCAGTGGCAAGGCACATACCCGGGCCAGGGTGTTAACCTCCCGGGATGACGGGTATGGAAATAAGTTAAAGGCTTGGACGAGCTCTGGGATTGCGTCGAGTTCACGGGTCTGATCAGACTGTGTCCATACCAGTTTGAGTCCCTCCGACACCAGAGGGAGGCACACAACAGAGTTGTGGTTGGTGGTGAAACTCGCGACCCCACTTGTGTTGCTGTCAGCTGAGGTGGCAGGGTGGCGCGAGTCCTTGGCGGGGTGTTTAGCTTCCAGCTTTCCTTCACATTCTGTCTCCGTTACTTTTCCTTCAAAAGGCTCCTTCATGCCCACAAATAGTCCATTTCTGCTGGTTTTTTCAATGTAGGCTGCCATCTGGGCTATCGCAATAGGCTGCGTCACCTACAAAAGAAACAAAAGCAGCAATTTAGTTGTTGTTTTGCTTGTCGAGCCGTTTTAACTTCACAGATAAGATCACAGTGAAGAGGACAATTCTTTCCTAGGAGTACGCACTGATGTTTTCAGAACTTTCTGTTCTCATTCATTCTCAGAGTCAATTATCTGACAGCTGTGTCCCCTTCCCTTCCCTTCCCTTCCCCCCCACCCCGCTTTACTCTCCTTATTCTGAACTCTCAATGAAACTGGTCGTATAGCTACTCTGTCCAGACTGGGACTCCCCTCCCCCCAAAGTGTGGTGGCTGACTTTTGTTTTGTGTGAGTGGGGGGATTGGTCGCAAAGGGGTGGGAGCGAAGGGGCATGGGGATCTATGAGAAATCCATCACAGCCTACTTTCTCACCCCTTCTTCCCAGTCAGGCTTTGTTCCACTTCCAAGTTCTCAGTCGTGGAAGATAAGCGTCGCCTCGTCACAAAAGGCAGCGGCCACGAGAGAAACCTGTAGAAAGAGAAAACAACTTACATTAGCCACACTTAAGTCTGGGCACATGAACTGGATTACACAATAGAAAGAAATAGATTTTTTAAGCAACAGGTGTTGGACTAGCACTTTAACACATCACAATCATGGGCAGAAGGCTGAAAACAAGGAATTCAGATAAAGTTCTGGATCACTGTTTGGTTTTTTTTGTTTTTTTTAACCCACTGCAGTCTTCACCAAAACATACCAACCAGGTGTTTGAAACTCCAACACCACACAGTCTCATAAGTAAGCACTGGTCATTTTGGAGGAGCTGTTCTTTATTTGGAGCAGAGGACATGTTGCGCATTTAGTCGGGAGGTTACGCCATGGCCGACGACTCAGGTCGCCTAAACCACCAAAAGAAATGTTGGAAGTGTAACACAAACATTAGCTTACAATTATGAAATCACAGCGTTAGTCACTGGTGACACGCTACAAACCAACGGGAATGAGATCATGAGGTGGCCCCCCGATTTGTTCCATGTTTTGCTTTGAGTCTCATATAGAGTTTTTTTTTTTTTTAGTTTGTTTTATTTTTGTTTTCATGCCACGAAAATCGGCAAAAGTTGCTGTTGTGCGTCTGTGACAATAGCAGTCCAGTGTCTCCCCCCTTTATGGCGTACTAACTAAAACGCTTCACACTGCACAGGCGCACTTCGCCGTCAGACACGCTTCACTGAAACATAAAAATAAACTTACCGAAAACGCCAAAACAACCCTTTATTCCCGAGGTCCGTCCGAGCGAAACGAAAACCAAAAGCGACGCGGAGTTTCCCCGTCCACCACCCCGCTTCTTTTATGGCCTAAGTTTAGAGGTAGAGCCGTGAAACAATACCGTCCGTGTGTTTGTTTGACCCTTGTCTTATTTATCAAGCGCCTCGACGGATTACGGTCGAGCCACAAAGATGCGAGGCGACCAAGTTTGTCGCCTGTCGAAGGAGTTCAGTCGTCGGCTAAATTTCCCGGCGAAGAGGACACAAAAAAAAAATCTCCAATCCGTGGGATTCAGGTCTGAATCCGAGTCGCCGTTTATTCGTCCCCTCCTTCGGTCCGCCCGTTGTTGCTTTTGTTCTTTAACTGAGAAGTGTTTCCCCTGTCCGGCCAGATCGAGGCGAGGCGGAGCTGAGGACCAGGAAGCCCACAAGGCCCAACCGACTCTCCCACAGTGACGGCGGGGTGGGTGTGCCAGTCTGGGCAGAGCAGGCCGTGGATTGGAGGGAGGAGGCGCCTGTATAATAAATCCGTGACAGTAGGCCAAACATTTTCACGTCAGCCACCCACCAGCACCCCCTGTACCAAGGCGACAAAACATCAGATGTGATTTTTAACAAGAGGAATCGTCTTATTGCGTCTGAGCAGTCCCTCTGCTCTCCCTACATGAGAGCAATCACGTTACACTCACAGGGTCTTCCTTTGTACACTGCCTATAAAAGGGCCACCGTTGAAATTGTTCTCTTTTTTATTTAATTTGACTTCATGGACAAGAATCTACAAAGAAAGACTCTTTCATATCAAAGAAAAAGCACATTTCTACAAAGCAATATCACGTAATTATAAATATAAAATATCAATAAGTGCTTAAGTATTAACCCCGGTATGGTACACGTCCACGGGGGCTTTTTTACACATGAGGCGACTGTTTTCCAATATTGCACGCTTCACTAGTAGATGGTGTGATGGCAGGCGCTTACCTTCACCGCAAACCAGTCCTGTAAGGCGTCCCACAACCAGGCGACTCGGTTGGAAAGGTTCTCTTTTATTACAAAAACAGTTCTGCGACAAACATTTCTGAAAACATTGGAGGTGAGAAATAAGCTATAAGCTCCTCATTTTAGTTTAACAACGGCTAGTCTATAGGCTTTATGAAAGCTTTGCAAGGCGTTGGACCTCCACTAGAAAAAGCTTTATTGTCGCACAAAAAATCGAACAAAATTTTCATTTGTAGCAGCTAATATGGTCACAGTCTAAGGAGAAAAAAAAGTTAAAGGGTCACATAGGTACAAACAGTCTGGACTTGACATTCTGACCCTAACAATCCAAAACCTTGCGATCCGACAGGTTTTCAGGAAAAACGAACGGAACCCATAAAAAATAGCCTTAACATGCCGACAACCTTGGATTCCAACATGACATTTCATGCCACAATAAGGACAACGGCGTATTTTCTGACTTAAAAATCCAACACATTTACTTACCTTTGATGTTAACCAACGGGCCCGAGCACAACCGCACCGGTCAGTTCGGCGTGAAATCCAACAATGTGTAGTGTTCTAACAATACACGAGTTATTATAACAACTATAAACAATAAATATTAACAACAAATGAGCCTTCAAGCATCAAGCCCTCCTTGTATCTCGACCTCCGTCTTGACAATCCGACAGCCTTGCTATCCGACACAAAAGAAGGTTTTACATTTAGTGTCAGATTATCAAGTCACGGCTGTATATAATAATAATATATATATAATACTCGATGCGCCCTATTAGCATAAAGTAGCTGAAACCTCAACTTTATGCAAATTAAGTGCAGGCAGCTGGCGGGCAGCACAATGCCCTGTCACTCGAAGCACAACGCTACCAGAATACAATATGGGGCGTTTCACAAAGACAATTAATGAAAGCGTTGAAGTGACGGATCACGTACCATTAGAGTGACTCACCTACGTCATTACAGGTGCGAACTGGTGCTTGAATGCACAATTAGTGTAATGGAGATCATCTGAGTGCAGTCGATGCATTTCCAGTGATTGTAGTGTAAAGACACCTGTATCTGGAAGGTCTAGTCCAGGGGTGTTGAACTCCGGTCCTCGAGGGCCGCAATCCTGCAAGTTTTAGATGTTTCCCTCTTCCAACACACCTGATTCAAATGATCAGCTTGGTGCTCCTGGCCATAGCTACGCCATGAAGACGAAACAGCAGTTCGAGCAACTCAGTTAAAGGTTGTTGAAAAGCATAAATCAAGGGAAAGCGACAAGAAAATTCAAATCAGTGAATACCCCTGAATTACAGCTGGTTCATCATTAAGAAATGGAGAGAATATTGCATGTTTGTTGAGTAGGCCGTCCTCCAAAACTGAGTGCAAGAGAGAAACTAGTGAAGGAGGCCACCAAGACAGCTATGACTCCTCTGAAGGAGTTACAAGCTTCAGCGATTAAGAAGGGAGAGAGTGCATTGAACAACAGTTTTTTCTTCATCAATCAAAGCTTTATGAGAGGGTGGCAAACAAAGAGCTACTAATGAAAAATCTTGTATTTTATATCTCCTCTGTAGTTCCACAGAAGGCATGTGGGAGACTCAGAAGTCAACTGCAAGAAGGTTTTTTGGACACCATCATGAACACACCATCCCCAACGTGAAGCATGGGGTAGCCAGGTAGAATCCTGCCTAATAACACCTTCAGAGGAGTCATTGGTGTCCTGGTGGCCTCCGCTACTACTGTCTTGCACAGTCTCTCCGTTTTGGAGGACGGCCTGCTCAAGGCACATTCATGCGAGTGCCACATTTGGTCAGTTTTTTTTTATTGATTTAACTGAACCCTAAGGGACATTCAGTAACTTCTAAATTTAATTTTCTTGTATCCACCTTGCTTCATGCTTTTCAACAACCTTGTCACAGAGTAGCTTGCAGTGTTCTTTTGTCTTCATGGTCAAGTTAAAGCCAGCAGTAATGATTTACCAGTGACCTTTCTAGATACAGGTGTGTTTTTGTAAATTCTTGCCAAAAAAGCCGAACTAAACTGACCATGGCTCAGTGTTGAAAAGCAGTAAAAGGAGAAAACTTGCACGGGGGATTAATACTTTTTAAAAGCAATGCATCTGCCACTAGGAGGTGTATGGGTCTAACTTTCAGGATTCCTATTTGAGAAACTACTCAGGACACTGAAATGTGGTTGTTCTGACCCTGACCTGTGAGAATTACATTTATAACTGTTTGGCCAAACAAAGAAAGAATATTTCCTAATAATGAGATTTTTATTGCTGGAACTATAGAGAATCACAGCATCTAGACCTTCAAGCTAGGAAGTAAAATACAGGAAAATAAACTGGAACCAGCAATTAAACACAGAAGCAAAAAAACACAAATAAACTACAAATCAGAATAATTAAAAGAGTTTTAAATTGCTCAACTTGTTTGACGCAGAAACTGATTCCCCTTAGCAAGCTGACAGAATTTGCTCTTTAGGTTTTTCATGTATGAAACAGAGGAAGTCTGAATTTGTGCTCGTGAGACAATCATCAGTACATTGCAGTTTAAAAGTGGAAATATTCGGCCACAGTGCTCACTGCTTATTGTGATCATGATTGTCTTTAAGCACATAAAACATCTGCACCTGTTAACATCATGAGGTCTAATGCTTGATGTTCACTGGAATCCTTTAACCAATCAGTCATTATATCTCAGTTATGGCAAACAATTGGTAGAAAAACTAGAAACCTTTTTGTTTAGTTCTGTTAATTTGAAAAAAGGAAATGTAAACAGCATCAGGTTTGCATTGTTTTATTTAACCATGTGTTAGCAGTAGTGGTGTGTGAGTATACAGATTTAATACAAATTTCACGAATGCAAAAATAAGTGCAAAATGCTTCTTCATCTGTTTTAAATTCCTTTGTTATCTGTGCAGTAATTAGCAAAATGACACTGAATGTAGTTATAACAAGAAATTGCAGTTTTTCACATTGTGTTGCTTCACCTACAGCTGGCTTTAGTGTTCATGTTAAATACAGACAGTATGTGAGGACATCCTTCATGCATACCTTGTTTACTTCAAACTTCACTGAATCAAAAGAGTTAAGCTCTGTAGCTGGAATGTGTATGAGTATACGCACTGGATAAATACTCCTTCAAAAATAATGTTGGGTCCAAATCCTCTTGTCACGCTTTAGCCATTCGTGATGGTTAAACCACTGAAATGAATTACCCTGCCATGTGAGGACTGACGCAGGGAACCTTTAGAACCGGCTATTTGCCAGAGTGAGCACAAAGCGTGGCAGGCGAATGAAAGAGGGGACAACAACCGAGAGCCAGGAGAGATACGGCGCCTGGCTCAGGAGGTATTTTATGGATGTGTAGTCAGCCACACTCCGGCCTGCAAAGAAACAAATACACTAAATATTAGAGTTGACTGCATTCAGTGACACGTTTAAGGTCTGTATTCTGCAAATCTTAAAAAAAGGGAAAAGAATTACAAATTTACCGTCAACGTCCTTTATTCCATAGCGCCTTGCCAGATCACAAGTCATGAGTATTTTCCCAGTCAGTGACATCAGATTTTTATCTTGAAGGCAAAAAGAGAAACCAAAACTCACTGAAAGACTTATCTGGACCGGTATGTGGTGCATCAGTTTCATGAAGCGTGTTAGGATGTGCAGATCAAAAACATGCACACAGTCACTGAACTGTTCACTCTAATAAAGCCTTTTTTGGCTGACATTTACTGGACTGCAGTTGAGTTGTTCATGCCACTTCACTTTCCTCTCATCAATCTGATTTTGAGGTGAACACTATTTTCAGTCTCGTCCTACCTTTTGCCAGGTTGACAATGCACTTCCCGCTCAGCTCTGTGGTTTCTCCGTCGGCAAAGACTTCTTTAAACTGAAGAAAAGAAAATCCAAAGATTTAGGATAAAACAGAAGTCGCTACCATGAAGAAGGTTTTGCTGTTAGACGTGAGTTTACCTTCGGATTTATACCCTGTGGTGTCTCTTTCTCCAGTACCATCTGAGTTATTAGCTCGGTTTGTACCGCTCCTGGCCACAGGCTGACAGAAGCCACTCCTCTGCTTTTTAGCTCGACAGCCGTGTCTGCTGCCAGCCTGTCACACTGGAAGCAAAACGCAAACAAAGTAGGTTCTTATTACATTGACAAGATATGAGAGAAGATACTGTCAAGTATAGTATTTAGATGTAATTGTGCAGCACACATACTGGGTCGCAGTGACATAAATCTCAATGTGAAGGCAACTTACTGCGGCTTTACCAACACCATATGGCACGTTGAAGAGGTACCGCATTCCTCCAAAAGATGAAATGGTCACTATCAAACCTCGACCTTGAGCAACCATCAACCGGGCCGCATAAACTGAGAAAAAATAGTGACCCCTGCCAAATGAGGAAAAACTGAAATAAGTCAAAAAGTTTCAGTCTCAGTTTTCAAATCGTAAAATACAAATGGCTACATTTTATATCCCTCACAGTTTCTTGGTTGTGTTGTTATGGTTTATAAACTAAAAACGGACAAAAACAAGTTTAGTGACATCTGATGTCTGGATAGACGAGTTTGCTCTCAATGACTCAGTGAACTCATGAGACAACATGAAGCAGGAAAGAATATGATACCTGAGTCCTGCGTTGTTGATGGAATCCCAGATAGATGGATCAGTTTCCCAGAACTTCTTCCCCATGTTATCAAAGATATCCTGGAGTTACACAACATGTTCAGATCATCAGGGACCTTCTGCTCTAAAACATTCCCATGTTAAAAACTTTACATTTCTAATTTCTACTGACAGAACCATTTTGAAACTCCAAAACTCTGTATCCTACTGGGCTCAAACTGTCTGCTACGCAGTTATGAAAGTTCAGCAAAAATAACTTCATGCATGTAGCATGCAACTACATATGCTTCAGAAAATATCACTGGTTGACTTCTGCAATGGGAAATAACAGTAATAATAGTTATTAATTAATAGATCCTGAGATATTACCATTCACACACAGCCCCAAATTAAAATGCATGAAAATGTGCAGAACTGGATTTAACATGCAATTCAATATATATATATAAATATTTGACATATCAAGCTAAAATTCACAGTTACATGTTCAATTCACTGTATTAAATCTGTGAAACACCAACAACTGTTTCTTGTTTGGGCAGTAGTGATGCCAACCTGTACTCCTGCGTAGGCATTATTAACCAGCATATCCAGTCTGCCATTCTGCTCACGTTTGACCCGGTCAAACAGCTGCTCGATGTCTTCACATTTCGTAGAATCACAGACAGCGGGCAGACACCTCCCACCTCTCTCGTTCACCTGTGTTTAGAGTAAAGACATCATCCTGAAACGCGACTAGTGAGCAGAAAGTAAACAGATGCAGCATTTTCTAAGACATCCACTGGACAAAGACTTTGGAGCTTCGTCAACTGGTCACCCACAAATGCCATCGCTGTCAGAGATTGCCTTTTCAAACATCCATTTTCTAATTTAACCACTGTATTAAAAAAAAAAGAGCAAGCTGTTAAATTCACCTGTGCAGCAGTTTCCTTCAGAGTCTTCTCCTGGCGTCCCGTGATGTAGACGGTAGCTCCCGCCTCAGACAGCTGGAGAGCTATTCCTCTGCCAATACCCCTGGAGGCACCTGTAACTACACACACCCAGCCAGAGAGGGACATCTTCTCTGGGGGAGGAATCAACAGTACGTACAGTATGCAGTCAGCTCGAGTACAACGCGTAGGCTGAAAAACATTACAAGTGCATGATTACATCGGATTCATAATCGGTACTGGCTGATAAAATTAATCATCTGCATCAAATCCAGAATGAGCACTAGGAGGCGGATAATGCTTGCGAGCTACAAGTTTCCATTTTTGTTTGAAAATGGGACATAAAAGTAAATACGGCAAGTATACAATGTAAGCTCAGGCTTAGTGAAGCACTGTATTCTCTGCCTGTATCTGCTCGTGGGCCATCATGATAAGATGAGGCATGATAGCACCGTAATTGCACCACTAGATAAGATGTTTTCTGTAATTACCAAAAAAAAAAATCAAATCAAATCTGCAAAAATCCAATAGTATGCCTTCCTAAAATGATCCACACCATGAATAAAATGTCTGTATGGACTGAATAAGGTCAATGGGAATTAAAAATAGTCATAGATTAAGTGGAAGATTACAAATTAAGCGCTCACATGGTGTCATCAGTGACTCTGCATTATTGCCGCCCACTTGACCAGAGTTCACCGACTGAACTCACCCAGTTTGTGCAACTACTGAGTAAGTAGTCACTGTTACTCAGTGTTTTGCATGTAAGATTCAAAACTGACCTTGGTATTTTTTAGTTAGACACACAATGACTTGTCATAGCAAGGCAACTGTTAAATGTAAGAGAAAAGTACAGCATAAAAAATGAACACCATGTCCTAAAACTTAAGTTCCACTAACTTCTATTGAGTAACACGCCCCCTTTTTTTATATACTCCTTATAATAAAACACATTTCCATGTTAAACTTTTATTGTTCTTGAATACTTTCACGATAAACTCTTTATTAACTGAAAGACTTTTCCACAGAGAAACAACGACTCATTTTAACAACTAAATTAGCGTCTATTTAAATTCTAACCTGCTGTTATTTAACACAGCAAAAAATGTAAAAACAAACCAAAAAAAACAGAAACGCTTGTAAACAGCACTAGCAAACTTGCATTAGAACAACAACAACAATACCTTATAGCGGCGCAGCTGGTTTGTCAAGTCCCAGTTAAAGTCCTTCCAAGGAGGAGCAGGACGAGGAAACGTGTCGAGAGTAACAGTCGCGGTTGTCTGCTATTTGCTTTTATGCTGTTAACGAGATTCAACACTGCAACGTGACAGTTACAAGACGACCTGAACGCCCCTTGGGATAATATCGCGAGAATACCCGAGATTAAGCAGAGAGTTCTTGTAAGAGGGTTCAGTCGCGCAGACTTCCTCCTTCGTCTAAATCCCGGTGGACAATATCCAACTCCACATTCACACAAAATGATGATGTGATTTAAAATATTACTTTAAAGCACAGAAAACAGTGTATGATTGAAGTGCAGGGCGCATGCGCAGCTGGAGATTTAGTAGTTAAGTAACATTAAGATGTTAATACACTTGTAGGTTGAAGACAGCTTACATAATGGCAGGACAAAGGGAGTGAACTATCTGGACTAACAGAGATATTGTTAGGTTTAACTTACTGCACAGCAACACATGATGGCGCTGTAGTCTTAACTCCCAGTCATACACAGCTGAGCAAACCATTTGCAAGATTCTTTTTTGAAATCAATGATCTTTTTATTGAATTTTCAAATGAGAGAATTAACAATGTAAAGATTTCCTTTGTGTGTTACACAGCAGTAGAAAGTAAAAAGTAGTAGTGAGCACAAATTCTATTTAGAGTATTTGTACAGTGACAACCCAAAAATGAAAAAGACAAACAACCCTAAAACAGACCAAGAAAAAGAAAAACACAAGAAAAATCATGGCTCAATCTGCAAAACATTCCTGGCAAAAACCAACCTAATCAGAGAGTGACTCCGGTAACAAGTCCTCAAAGCAGCAAGAAATGTACAAGGCTGTAAGACTGGATGTCAAGTTCTTTTTGTCTTTCCTTATCTTTATCTCCCCTTGCCTTGTCTCGAAGTGAAATTGCAGTAAATACATTAAGGATGCATGTAAGTCGAATCAGTGTGGATTAGAAAGGTATCTTACCCATTTTCAAGATTTGATCCAACCTGACAACCATTCAGATTACTTGTAAACAACTCCCCCCTACTGTATGGTGTCTGTGCTAAATTAGTTGTTGTCATTGTCTAGCTGATATAAATGTGTTAAATAATCACGATCATTTAGAAACTGTGGTCATATCTACAGGAATGTGCACCCTTCTTGCTGCTGTAGTGTAGTCACTGCAACCACAGTACTTTGCATAGTCTATAATTTTGTTTATACGTCACCAAGTGAATATACCATGTAATGGTAAGTGAAGTGGAATGGAGCTCTAAAAGATAGCGCCCGGTCAGGTCTAATGTTTGTTTTGGGGTTAAAAGTATGTGGGTTGAGTTTTGGTCCAATTTTCATGAAGTCACATCATGAAAAAGATAACCTTGATTGAAAAGATCTAGTTAATCATTAAGAAACTTTACGGGAAGCTGTCAGGTGAAGATGGGATCCTGTAAACAGAAAAGAGAGAAAAAAAAGCTCAACGACAGTATCAGTTATGTATATTTGCTTTAGAAGATTTTAAACCACTGCCCAGACTTGCTGTCAGTCCTCTCCTGCACCAATAGGAGCTGCAAAACTCTCATATTTATCTTCTTTCTAAGGACATTGACTCTGGTGACATCAGATCCAAGCATAGCTCCAGTTGGTGCCAATCAGTTGTTGATTTTACTAATATGGAAGCAAAAACTTGAGAAAGTGTCACATAATTTTATTTCAAAAGATGCAGTGTTTAAGTATATTATTTTCCACTGCAGAACACTCAGATTGAATAACTAGTGAATTATCTTTGTGATATCCTGTTCTGTACTGTTTTAATGGGCATGCATTTTAGTCTCTTAGTATATTTTACATTGTAGCTGTTGCCTACTGAAATATTCTCATATATGTCTATATATACAGAAATGGGCTGCAAGGTGGCTCGGTGGTTAGCACTGTTGCCTCGCCGCAAGAAGGTCGCTGGTTCGCATCCCGGTGAGGACACCCAGGATCTTTCTGTATGGAGTTTGCATGTTCTCTCTGTGCAGCGTGGGTTCTCTCCGGGTTCTCCAGCTTCCTCCCACAGTCCAAACACAGGTTGAGGTTAATTGGTGATTCTAAATTGTCCGTAGGTGTGAATGTGAGTGTGCTTGGTTGTCTGTCTCTAAGTGTAGCTCTGTGATGGACTGGCGACCTGTCCAGGGTGTCCCCTGCCTTTGCCCTGAGTCAGCTGGGATAGACTCCAGCCCCCCATGACCCACGTTGTTTAGTTAATTGACAATACAACAATATTTCATACTGATTCACCTCCACGATCAAAACTGTCTATTGCACAGAGTAATGGGAACATTGTTTTTTGGAAACAGATGTTGCTGTTAAATCTTTTAAATGACATTTTACAATGCTGAGAGCGATACACACAAACTACACTGGTCTCCATTGTGTCGCGGTGGAGGTAGGCGTCTCCAAATGGGATCTCTCCAAACAAAACTGAAAGTAAATGTCTTTTGAAATCCTGGAAATGTTTGTTGAGGGAATCATGTTACAGTTTCAGTTTTCTTTTTTCAAAACGGGCATCATGTTTAACACGTCTGCAATTAGTGGAATGATTCATGGTTTGGAGTCAGTGTGCAGGTATTACTGGTTTGAGCAGTGCTGCTTTCCTGCAGCCTTGCACATACATGTGATGTGTGCATACAGGGTTTTTCTATCTGAATATGCAACAACAGTCTGTTTACAGCAAAGTCAATGAGTCAGTGATACCTTATCTGACAAGAATCTTGATATTTTCCTGTTGTTTCTGACCATCTGATGACAAAAAAAATGTCTGTTTTACTCGCATAAATGAACCGCAATCAACAAAACTGGTTACATTTATTCTAAATTCTTACCATTTGCTGCTGTCATTTTACCTCTGAGGCACCTGAAACCTCTCTGGTAAGGGAGTCAAAAAATCCTCTATGCAGGAAAAACCCTGGTAAAGTTACATTCTTTGATCAGTTAGCGGAACACCAGGACTTGTGTTTTTGTTGGTGGCACGATAGCTCAGCGGTTTTAACCGTTGTTATATAGAAAGAAGGTTCAAAGTTCAAACACATCAGTGAGCTGTGACGTTTCTGTTTGGAGTTTGCATGTTGTCTTTGGGGGTTTCAGCGTATGGGAGTTTCCTCTGGGTTTTCCATGTTTTTTTCCACAGAGGGAATCAGTTGAGTCTATGTGAAAATGTTTCAACTGACTCAGTGTCAATATTAGAATATATAGTCACTACACACCAAACAAAACAGAAATTTGTAGAACACATGCCGTTTTTTTGAAAGTACGAGTGCATCAACTTGTGTTTATCGCCATCACTGCAAAAATCAGGACTGTAAATCGGGAGTACGTCTGTGTCAAATCTCCGTCACACTGAGAGCTGAGAAGAAATTAAAATTCAGTCTCACAGGACAAAACACTCAAGTGCATCCAAAGAGGCAGGGCGATACAGCGAAGTGACTTTATTATGGAATGATAATGATGAAGGCGTACAGGTCGGGCCGGTGCAGAAAGCAAGAACAGGATCTTACGATGTGATAGACAACAAGAATCTCGAGTGGGAGAGATAGAAACCGATTTGTATAAATACACAGGAGGAAATGTGGAAGAACTGAATGAGTTGATGATATGAATGAGGTGAGAGGGAAAAGCTGAGGGCTTCAGGTGTGTGGATGAACAACGGCAGGAGAAATGCTTGAACTGGAAAGTGGGAATGTGGTTGCAGAGAGGGTCTGAAAGGTGGAATGGAAAGAATAGAAAAAACCAGGGCAGGAGCTGTGACAGAGCAAACGCTGACTGGTGATGGGGTGCAATCTGTTTTATGGGTGAGATAACTCCTGTCAGTGTCAAATGTAGGGTTTTCTTTTTGAAGATTAGGTGTCTCTTACTATGACATATCTCGTGTTGTAAAATGTCCACACGCCAGTTATTTGTCCGTGGAGAAGAGCTGAATCATATTATTTACCGAGCACTTGTTTACACAGAGACAGAAGTTGTGTTTGTACAGTCTGACTGGACCTGAAGCTTGCAGGCCAAGTGTCCTACATTGACCTAGATTCGTTTGCATTTATATGTTGTAAAAAGAATTGTATTCATAAGTTTTATTTTCGTCCAATTTGAACAATTTTCACCATGTTTGGTGGTTTGCTATTTCAAAGAGGCAACTCTGTAGTTGTGCAGAAAGCACCAAATGTTCAGAAACGTTCTTGAATACATGTAGCATGTATTGTTAAGTTTTTATGCTTCAGTATGTATTTTAGAGTATTTTTCCTTTATTCAGTAGCACACGGACGAGTTCAAGCAGAATCTTACGGTAGTTGTTATTCACTCACATGAATACTACATTAAAAACACTCATTAACTTTGTTTAAATTAATAGCACTTGTCAATTTCAAGTAGTCATTCTTAGAAATTAGCATAACCTGAAATGACTGAACATCACACTTCGCCTTTACAAAAGACATTTTAGTGTATATTTGTTTAGGGAAACCGTTTTACTTCTTCTATAGAGAGTCAAAGGCTGGGAAAGTGCAATGTTTGAACAAACTATTCTACCTGCTTTTGTCAACATCCATTTTAAAGTTGGCAGGTCATCATAATCACTGCTGCTCGACACAAGCATGGCGGTCTATTTGAGTTTTGTTTAGGCATCTACCCAGGAAGCTGTCCCAGTTCGAGGGCCTCAGCAGCCTTTAGTCCCTCTTCCTCAGCCTTCCTCCTGTGTCTTTCAAAGGACCTCACACCATCATGAACTGTTCTCCTCCACACTATGCCGTCTAGTGGGGCTGTAGCTCCACCAGTCTCGCAGTCTTTGAAGGTCTTTTTGAGGGCGTCCTTATATCTCTTCTTAGGAGCAGAAGCGCTTCTGGTTCCTGAGGATAGCTGGCTAAAGAGAAGCTGTTTAGGTAGACGAGCACGTCCATTCTCACCATGTGTCCATACTGTTGTAGTCTGGTCTGATGTAACATACTGTAGCCTCGATGCTTGTCACGGAGCACCGGTCAAGAACCTCAGCATTGGTGACACGATCAAGCCATTTTATATTCAAGGTTGTGCGTAGATATGGTTGATGAAACTTCTCTTGTTGTTTTACTTGGTCAGGTTTTTTTCTTTTAATAATATTCAGTGATTTCAGCGTCTGGAGTTAGCTAAGGTTACTGTCAGGACTGACTTCTTTTGACATCCTACAAAATCATAACAAAATGCATCATTTTCAGCCTCCTTCCTGGTCTGGTTTACATATGACATCTAAATGAAGAGTTCATTTACAATAACTGATAACTCCATCTTTACAAACCTTCAGAAAACCCACTTTTCCATCGTCTACCTGAGACATTATCAATCAAACTTAAGTTATCTGTTTTTGTCATTTCTACTGAGTCAAATCCACTCAGCTTCAGTTTGATTGATATGATCTCAACCAAACGACAAAAAAAGTAAGTTTTCCTGAAAATCTGCGAAAATGTAGTTATCTGTTTTCGCAAATGAACTCTTCAAATATTGGCTCCCTGGCACTCTCTCTGGGATCGATTTTTGCCTGTTTCCACAATGTTTGCTGGAGACAAGAAACAAAAAAAGTGCAACGATCAAATAGGAAACTTCATCTCTTTTTTGCATGAACTTTTTAAGAAGGATACATTTATTTACTCATTTTTTTAAACTGTTCATTTGACTATTGTCTCATTTCCATTTTCTAATTAGCCTTAGTCATCATCTGTGTGTGTAGTTGGAAAGGTTTTTGTAAATATACTCAGTCATTCACTCCTCCTCTTCGGGGAAGCTGGTACTACCCCTGCTTATTGATTGTTTAGGTCAGTATAAAAAGCTGTACTCCTGCTGAGAGAAGAGCACATTTTTATGACAAAAAAAAAAAAAAAAACAACAGCTCAATGGCGGGAGGTTCCTACTTCTGTTGGATTCTTCTCCTTCTCATCGCCGTCTTTCGTGCTTCCGACAGCAGACATGGTAAGAAGCTGTAGTCATCCAAATATTCACCGGTTAATATGTGGTGATTAAAACACGAATTGCTGTGAAAAATAACAGTTGAAATGTCTCTCTTTTCTAGTACATCAAGTCAGTTCTCCAGACAGTCATAGAGGAGATTCATACGTCCCAGTAAGTCCACAAGACTCAACACATTTATAGACACGTAGAAATGTGGGCATTGCTGCTAGTGATACATGCTGTCTTCTTCATTGATTACCTCAGAAAACCCTACAAGTAAGAACACAGCCCGGGGATGTAAATAAAACGGTATGTAATGAACACTTTTTATACTTATGTGTATCTCCTCTGGTTTGCTGTAAGCAGTCAGAGCTTTTACTTGAGTAAAAGTAGCATTATCACAATGTAGAAACTCTCTCCTACAAGTGAAAGTCAGGCATTGACACGGTCGGTTACACAAGCACAGAATTATCCGCATTCAAATATAATGAAATTATCAAAAAAGTACTAAATCTGCAGAACTGTACACTTCAGAATCATGTATACTATACTGTTGGATTATGATTATTGATGCATTATTGTGTTCATCATTTCCCCTCTGGGATCACTCAAGTTTTATCTTCATCTGTGATATTGCATTAGAATGCATTTGTTGATTTTTTTTTTGGTATTATTAAACAAAATCTCCAATCGCAATATTTGCCTTTGAATTATGTTGGAGTAAAAGCACAGAGCAGAAGAAAATGCAAATACTGAAAGTACAAGTAACTCTAAATTGTACTTAAATACAGTAGTTGATAAATGTACTTTACACAGTGGTGATTAACGGTAAACTTTTAATACATGAAATGATTCAAAGTATTTAAAAATTGCTGTACAGTCATCCTTAAATGTGTTCATACCCTCCCATTAAAGAAGGACAAACCGCTGTCACTGAAATAAGTTGAAATTGACAAAAGTAATAATAAATAAACATTCAATGAAAATCATGGCATTGCTTTTGAATTGTGGTTCTATAGAAATTGAAAAAAAAACAAACAAACAAGCAAAACACAAGCATGATGGGACCCATAAACTAATATTTAGTTGAACAATCCTTTGAGCCAATCACTGCCATCATCAAGTGTTTTCTGTAACTCTCAGTCAGACTTCTGCACCTGTTGGCAGGTGTTTGGATTTCACTGCTCATCAGCAAAGTGCTCTAATTTGTCCGGGACAGTTTTTATTTTTTTTAAATGAGGTTTTTCACATCTTATTACATCTTATAACATCTTATTTCACTCAGCTACAACTTAGAATTTTTAAAAATTTATTATTACTTTTTTCAGTTTCTAGTTATTTGAGTGACTATGGTGAATTTTGCCTTTTCTTTAATGGAAGGAGATGAATACATTTGAGGACGACTGTTTTCACTCCAACTAAAGCAGTTGTTTTTTGTTCTTTTACAGTCAGCTCATGAATGCACTGGTAAGTGTTCTCTAAACATATAACTAACAACATTTGCATGTCAAACAAACTGTAACAGATGGAATATACTTCACTGTAAATGCAACGTGACATCGTCTCTCTTTTATCTTGCTGAATTTAACGTGCCTTTTCTTTGTATTACAGACCAGCTGACGTCGCTGAACAGGCAGCTTCAACAGACGTCTGTCCAAAAAAGCCAGTTAGGTGAGTACATGTGCGTGGTTTAAAGACTCGAATTGTGTCACTAGAACTGCTGGACTCATTGTTGCTCTGATATTCTGTAAAATGTGCAACGCTGACAGGTGAAGAAGCCTTTGTGTTGAGGGGAAAGGTCAGGCAGCTGAAACTGCAACTGGACACGTGCAGCTCGACCGCCTCGGCTGTTACCAGCTGTAAGCTTTACATCATGAGTTCTGCATATGTGGAACCAGCTGGAATGGCTCACAAAAGCAAATGTTCATATATATCTGTGATTTGTCGACAGCGTATCAAAACGAACTGCAGTTAAAACTGAAGCAGCAGCTCGAGAAATTTGACAACGATGCATTTCTGAGTAAGTTTAGCTCAAATCTTTGTTCAGACCTTTGCACCACCTGTCACAGTTTCTTTCTATATATTTTTTAAAAATATGGTCATGTAGAGTTTTATTTAATGTAATATTGTTTTTCTCTAGTTCTGAAAGTCATGGCACTCACCAGTGAGGTGAATAATTTACAGAAGAAGCTCAGACTTGATTCTAATTCTACGAAAGCTACTGAAATAGCTGGTGAGTCAGTCTGCTGACACAATCTTTACTTTAACCTGAGGCGTTTCTTGTCCTGCTATTGCAATTTTTATTTTAAAATATTTGTACTTCAGGTGTTTGATATTCTTCTTCAGCGTTATTCTTGTTGTTAGCATGATATGTCTTCAAATGAAGAGCTTTCATAACTTGTGTCCTACAGAGCTGCAGAGAGAGTTGGAAGAGAAGAGCGCCGAACTGAATGTTAAGAAACAGCAAATAGAACAAAACGTCGCAAACTCAACGCTCAGTAAGTGTATATTTAAAACACATTTGAGGAACAGAAGAAGAAGGAAGATTTTTCTGATTTGTGCAGTCGTTTTCAAATGTATTCAGACCCTTCCATTAAAGAAAAGCCAAAATTCACAAAAGTCACTCAAATAACTAGAAACTGAAAAAAGTAATAATAAATAAAAATTTTCTAAATTACAATTGAGTGAAATAAGATATTGCTTTTGAATTGTGGTTGAAAAGAATAATTTAAAAACAAAACAAACAAAACTGTCTCAGACAAATTAGAGCACTTTGCTGATGAGCAGTGAAATCCAAACAGCTGTCAACAGGTGCAGAAGTCTGATGGAGAGTTACAGAGAACACCTGATGATGGCAGTGATTGGCTCAAAGGGTTGTTCAACAGAATATTAGTTTATGGGTCCCATCATGCTTGTTTTCTTGTTTACTTTTATTTATTTATGATATTTATGTTGAACCACAATTCAAAAGCGATGTCTTGATTTTCATTAAATTTTTATTTCTTATTACGTTTGTCAATATGACAGCTGTTTGTTTTTCTTCTTTAATGGGAGGGTATGAATACATTTAAGGACGACTGTACAGCAAGTAGGTTTTTAAATATCTGTATCTATAAGCAGAAGTGAGTTCATTGATTACCGTTTGTTCAGTTCTTCAGATAATCTCGCTGCAAAGTCAGATCTGGGATTTACAACAGACGCAATCAAGACAGTCCGACAGGAGAATTCTGGGTAAGCTGCTTTGCCTTTGTTTGAAACACGTGCATGTCAATAAATGAAAGTTGCCTCTCTGTGACTCTGTGGTGGAGAAAGTATTCACATCTTTTCACAGTACTGATACCAAATTGTCCTGCACTGAAAATGTTACATAAGGAAAGTATCATCACAAGTATCATCAGTAAAAAAGTACTCAATACAGAAACATGTGGCTGTTATACCACCATAAAGTATATCATTGCATCATTATGACTGATTTATTTGTGTAAAATTTTGCTCATGAATGTTTCCATAGTGGATTTATCTGCTCATTATTTTCTTTCTTAGTTCAATTATCGTTTTCGTTCAGGGGGTGGAAAAAAATCTAAAAATAGTGAGAAATGCCATCACAAGTGGTAATTAAATTACATTACATTTTATAATAATTCTTTTCAAACAATTATTGACCTGACTAAAAGCAGAAGTTTAACATTCATAGTTTATTTAAATAATGTCACTTTAACATCATCTCACATTTGACAAATCTTCTTTCTGTTCAGCAGTTTCGCGTTGCAGGAATTATATTATATTATATTATATTATATTATATTATATTATATTATATTATATTATATTATACTAGAATTCTTACCTCAACACTGCAATATATTTGTTTTACAGTTTGGCTATTATCATGCTCATTCCTAACTGTATATACGTCCTACTGGCTCCTTTTGTAAATATATTTATATATTCTTATTTGTCTTTTTTATACTTGTATTTTGCACCACTGGAGTTGTCTTTTAATGTCATTGTACTTTGTGTATGACAATAAAAAGCAATTCTATTGTATTGTATTGTATTCTATTCTATTCTACTTTTTCTTCTGCCAACTTCCCATCAGCTCTACAAGAGCAGCTCGACAGGAAGATCGCTGAGCTGCGAGGCTCAGCAGCTGTCCCCTCAGCGAGTACGTGAGCTCATCTGTCCACATCTGCCAGTGTTTCCTTTATAATGAGCTGTGTTAAAAGCCTGTTGTCAGACCTTTCCTGACACACATTCTCTGTTGGTCCTGCAGTGCTGGAGCTGATTTCTGTGCGCCAGAAGATTACAGCAATACAGAAGACCATCAGTTTATACTTTGAGGAATCCAGAACCAACGTCGCCGGTGAGTTGGTGACTGTAGATGCTTGTCCACTCTTATTTGTGACACTATTAACATCTACTGCTTCATTATTTTATTTTTTTTTCAGATGTCCAGATGCAACTGAGACGAAAGACTGAACTCCTTAAAAAGAAGATTATGCAATTAAGTCGTGACGAGAACAACAAACAACTCAGTGAGAGCGCAATTCAACAATACGCATTTCTGTTGTTGTCGTTTTTGTGTTTACTGCAGCATTAATGTGGCGTCTTTTCTCTGCAGCCAGAGAAATTCTGGTGCTGCAGGGTGAGTTGGACCAGCTTGACAAGTTGGTGGTGAACACCACGAAGACAACTGACTACCAAATTCAAGGTGATTAACTCTTCTGGTCCGCTTGTCTTATTTTGGATCCACAATTTGTATAGATGCCTCAGCAGCAAAGGTAAAGAAGGCCTAACAGCTGTTGTTTTGATTCTAGAGATAAGAGTTCTTTTGGAAGAACAACGGAAACGGCAAATCATTTTACAGAAACAACTGGAGGAAGCAGATTATCCCCAGGCACAACTCAGTAAGTATTAAAGAGAATCAGACTGATCTCTGGGCTTGCCAAGTGGATTTATGCACTGTATTATATCGTAGCCACGACTTAATGAACTTTGTAATCAAATGTTGTGTCGC
>NW_007578156.1:379944-386632 GCF_000690725.1 Stegastes partitus | reverse complement strand
CGGTGTATAGATAATGGATGGATGGATATCACGATGGGAAGAAGAAAAGAGAAGTGACTTTCGCAGAGTGAGCCTTGTTGGATGGCAGGATGGCAAAGACTGCTCACACTTCAGTAGAAACAGTGACTGAAGTAACGCCTGCATTTAGATCTGTGGGGATGACGTTGGTTAACGGGATTAGAAATTGTGACGCTCATGCTTTAGTGCGATATGTAAGGGCAAAAAGTGGAGCAACAAATGTCATTGCAGGACGGAACAGTTACATAGAAATAGATGTTATAGAAAGGCTGCAGTGCATAAACCTCTGAAGATAACAAGCCTTTTCTTTTCTTTTGTTCAGTCATGAAACTCATCAGCATCATGGAAGAAGTGAGAGAGCAACAGCTGACAACATCGACCGCTCAAACCAATTGTGAGTCCTCCTCTGTTTTGTCCATTGTTAACGTCGTATAGAAAATCAGGTAATGCAGCAGTAAAGCATTCATTCTGTGTTCTGCATTTCTGATCATTCACACCAAGGAAAAGCCAGATTCACCTTTTCTGACAGAATGTAATCATAGTAACAAAAAAATGAGCGTCTCATCTGTGCCGTTACTTTCTCCCTCAAACAAATGTGTTTACATTTCCTTGTTTTAAATCTGCTCCTTGTAGCTCTGCTTCAAGCCAAAGAAAAGGAGTACGCCAAAGCTCAGGCTGAAATAAGAGGTAAGTAAGATTTTTCTGAAAATGTTTGCATCATAACTTCAGATTAGAGTTTTCATAACCTTTTCCATACAACAGATCTGCAGAGGAAACTGGAACTGAAGAACAAAACGTGCTCTGGACCCGAGACAAGATATGAGCGTAAGCCGTAAATCTGACTTAAGCAATAACGTTTGATGATTCGTGTTTTAGATTCTGTTGTGATTTGAGTGATTTTTTTAAAAAAAAAATCAGAGGTAAAGACTGAATATGAACAGAAGATTGCAGAACTGAACAGAACTGGAGACTCCACAGTGGCGCTCAGTGAGTTATGTCACACTGCAGCTCCATTTTACCAGTTTTTGATTTGATTGTTTTATATTCTGAGCAGTGATGTTTACTTTGATTTTGGGTCAGTTCTGAATGTGATCAAGCTGCGTGATGAGGTGAAAGCTTTGAGGGAAGAGATCTCCAGCTCAGACGACCCAGACAAGATCTCAGGTGAGCGACAGGAGTGATAGTCAGCGAAAACTGTGTGTGCGTTAATATGTTGTTCTATCTGGAAATTAGCATTTTCTGTAGTCTTGAGGAATTCTTAAAAATATTTTAACATGGAATTAAACGTGACCTGATTTCACCTTTTGAGTTCTGTTAAAAAAAAAAGTGAAATTATATCTTCAGATTTTTTTTAACTTTTATGTTTAATAACACTTAGAAATGTATGAACTTTTTCCTTTAAACCTCCCTTGATGACAACTGCTTCTGTTTAACTATAGAGCTGCAAAGTCAACTGCAGAAAAAGCAACGAGAGCTGGACTCCAAGACTGAAGACATCGAGAAACTGAATGACAATCCGAGAACAGGTGAGCTTCTTGATTTGATTCTGTGATGATTGGACTCATTGTTTAAGCCTGAATCAAGGGGAAATTTGATTTGTCTTTGTCCGAATTTGGCATAAATGACATCCAGCAGATCCTGTCAGCGCTGGGATCTGGTGAATATGTGGAGGGGGTTCCTTGATTTTCCTCATGCAGCTTTCTGGTCTCTGACAAAACTCATCAGACCTGATGGGTTCCTGAAAGACCCCTTTTGTTAAAACCAAGTTTTAAATCCTCTTTCCCTTGTAGAAGATGCCTGGTAGGCATTGTGTTTTTGGCTCACATATTCATCAAACACAAACTGACAGAAATTCAAATTGAATGAAAGCAGCAAAGCCTCACTGCACAATTCACATCCTCTGCAAAACCCGAAATGTTCAGTGTGGTAGGCTGCTGCTCAGAGCTTGTTGCTGCTTTCTATGGCGATGAAAACAGAAACAAACAAATAGCAGAAGAAAGGACAAAGCAGATTGATATGAGCAGGAGAAGGCTCATTGAGATTAGAGCATCCTGGCCAAGACAGGCAGCAGCACAACTGACAGACAGACGAGGTCCCAGCAGCATCCAAACAGACATCATTAGTCATAACACATGGTGAGATTAAATTTAGAAGATAAGAAACGAACATATCAGCAGAGATCAGAAACACAACTTGCAAAAATGATCATCTTTCAAAACATCTACAGACTGATGTTTTTGCCTCCAAGTCATTTATAAACACTTTAAAAGTGTCTAAAGAAACCAGCCATTGCAGTTTCAGATCTCTTTGTGAAGTGTTCCAGGTAGAGGGAGCAGCAAATTTAAAAGCTTTCTTTCCCCGTTTAGTTCTAACCTTGGGAACAGACAGCAGCAACAGATCCTGGGACCGCAGACTGTAACCACTTGCAGCTTTTGTAGAAATAAAAAATTAGGAAGCAAGCCTAAAATACATTTATAAATTAAAATATTCCAGTGTTTTTTCCTTCATGTGGTCAAATCTGACCATCCAACACGAGAGCACAACAAACAATGATGTGTAAAAGTGGTGATAAACCGTAAAGTGCAGTGATACACTGAATCTAAAACACTCTAAAGCATTCATGTATACCGTGTCTCCATAGTCCAACACAGACATAGAAGTGTGCCAGCATCCTTCATCCGGTGAGTCAGACTAATTAAATCTCGATAAATGTTGATGTAAAAAGCATCAATTGGATGACAAAAGGATCTTGTAAGAAAAGAGGAAGGCTTCACTTGGCATCTTGGACTTTTTTTGCAGTTTCTAAAACATGCAGGACTCTACATTCAGCAAGATGCAATAATTTGATCTCAAAATGGGAAAAATAGAGGCGAGTTGGTAGAGGTATGATTAATGCTTCCAGCCTGGTACAAAGCTCCATAAAGGTGTGAGCGACAAAGACTTTTTTTAAAAATAAATTTAGGATTAACAAGATTAATTTCTGATATAAACAGACTCACTTTGTTTGTTTCAGTCTTAACAATCATCGAGCTGCAGGAAGAGATCTGGGACCTTCAGAAGAAAGCTGCCAACGGACCCACAAGCGGCAATCTGAAAAGTTAGTGTGATTTAAAATGCCAGCTGAACACTTCAGGGTGACGTTCTCCCCGACAGTCGAGTCAGAAATGTATTCTTTTTTACAGAGTTGCAAAACAGACTGGATGGTCTTCTGGGTGAAATAGATGACCAAGATGGCAGCAACACACAACTGAGTGAGTCATGTGAGCAATTCTGTTTCATGTTATTGCAGCATCCCCTGTAGTAAACTACATCTTCACTTCTCTGTTGTGTTGTGTGTCAGTGCTGAGAATCATATTCCTGCAGAGTCAAATAAAACACCTGGAGAGACAGCTGTCAAACCCCCATATGCCACAAAACACCACCGCTACCCGTAAGTATCTCCAGCTGGAGTAGAGGCAACGGATTTAGGGCCAATCTGGTACAAAAACCTAAAAAAGACTCAAGGTACAAATGCTTGTGATGGACTGTAACAAACTCATGAATGGTGAGAGATGGTGTGATCATGTGCCAAAGCGGTACAGCAGCATCGGATTGATTTCTTGTGAATTCAACAATCTGTTTTTACTTTTGCCTCAGAGCTCCAAAATGACCTCGCAAGCAAGAAGACAAAGCTGGAGAACTATGTCAGCAAGCTGAATGAGAAGAACCCGACAGCTGCCAAACTGAGTGAGTAAAGAGAGAGCAGCATGTCTGCAGGTCGTCACTGAGGAGATCGTCTCAACTGTTTCCTGTTTCGTGTCTTCTTTCTGCGTCTGTCAGTTTTGAGCATCGCTGGTCTGCACAGCCAGCTCAGAAACCTAGAAAAAGCAAAGCCAACCGAGAGCCAAACAGCTTCTGCTACAATTTCAAGTGAGAGCACTCCCTCTCTTTTGCAATACTGAAAACCTGTGTTATTGGTGGTTCTTTCTAAAGCTGAAGCACACATTGTTTCTTCTAGAGCTGAGGGAACAACTAAAGAATAAAGAGGAGGAGCACTCTCGTGATCAAGCTGTGATCGGAGGTGGGTTCAGTCCTGTCGTGTTTAGATTTCTGCAAGAAAAGTAAGATTTCGAGTCGCTTCATAATGGTATTTTTCCACTAGCTCTGCAGAACAAACTGAACCAGACGGAGGCTCAGTGTTCTGAACAGAAAATTAAGGGTGAGTGTCACTACTTGATTTTGGAAATCTTTCGGTGGGATCAACTGCTTTTATGGAACATATTAGATATCCAGTTTAAATATCAATCACTTCAAATCGCATAGAAAAAACATATATTGAGTTGGTATGAGGAGGAAGATTGCATTAACACTGTGATTACTGATCATATACAATATAAACCTTGTAAATATGTCTATAGTTGTCGTAAACCTCCATAGCTTTTATTTGTTATTGATTAATTAGTATCACATATATCCTAATGAGGGCGACCAAATATGGTTATATATAACATAATATTGTGTATTAAATCCATTACTTATTAATATGTATGTGTGTGTATGTAGGCCTGTACATATATTTATGTCGTGTACTGTTGTGATATATTATATTGGTAATATACATTTCTTTAACAATCTATTAGTAAATAACACATTTATTGTCAAGACATTGATTATGTATGAAGTTCAATTATATACTGTATATCGGTGCAGTTAATTGATTATATATTGATGCACATATTAAATCCATTTATTATACATAGGAACATGTAATATTGTAATGAATCATAGGGTGATAGGGGGGTTAGTAAGGTTATACTTCTTGCTCCTTTTCGAACTCATGTTTGTATATTCTTTCCCTTGTTTTTTATTGTTTGTAATGGTATTTTTGTTAGAAATACATATTTCATTCATTCATTCATTCAACTGCTTTTATAAACGTTTTCTTGCAGAGCTTCAGAACAACCTGGATACCAAAATAACGGAGCTGCAATCCAAATCTGACACAGTTAGTTCACTTGGTGAGTTGCAAAGCGTCGCTACTGTGCCGTAATGTTGTTCTGTTGGTGTTTTTCTAGTACAACAATTTCCCTGAGGTTTGCACCAAAGAGATCAAGAAAGTTCTATTCTTCTTCTTCTAATATAATCAAATGTAGTTTCTGAACCATTACATTTTCCCTCCCTGCCTGTGTGTGAGTGGAAGTCTGGATTATATTCTACTTAAGTGTTTTTTGTTTTTTTTCTGGTGTCTAAGAAGACTGTTTAAAACCTCCAGCTAAAGAGATCTTTCAGTCATATTTTATTAGCATTTTGTGCTCATTTACATTAAAGACATAAGTTGTCACAAGAGGTCTCTGCTCTCACCTCACCCTCCCTGAGCTTGCCGATGTTGGAGGTTTCTTCCTGTTAAAAGGGAGGTTTTTTTCCCCTTCCCATTATTGCCAAGTGTTGCTTAAAAGGAATTATTGGGTTTCTCTCTATATTGTGAGCTCTTGACCTTAATATGTGAAGTACCTTGAGTTGACTTCGATTGTAAACAATATAAATGAATTAGATTTGAACTGATGCACACTGATACTCAGTTAATATTCCATCACCTGCTCACGTGGATCGTGTTTGTCAAAATTGGTAGAAATATACTTTCCAGGACTCGTATGCAGATGTTGTGCATGTAAAGTTACAAGGATAATAAAAACCTTGAATACTGATGATTTGTCTGATTCTTTCAGCACTTCAAATCACTACATTAACTCTGCAAGTGGACGAACTGAAGAGACAACTACAAAACACTGAATCCAAATCCAAGGTTGAAGGTGGGTGTTTTTTCATTGTGGTGCACAACAGTACGGACAGTGAACTGTTTATTAAAGCACGACTGTGTAACTCCGTATCAAATATACAGGACTCTTTTTCTTAAAGGTTTTGTCTTTTTTTTGCAGAACTCCAAAAAATTATAGATGAAAAAACTAAAGAACTGGACAAAAAAACAGAAGAGCTGAGGAAACGAAGTTTACAACCACAAAGACGTGAGTTAATTAACAAACAACTGTGAAGCTGTGAAGTTGTTCATACTGCTGTAATAATATAGCTAATAATTGCACAATCATAATAATCACATATAATTATCAATGTTTAAACTTCCTTTCAGTCCTACAGATTATTTCCATACAAACAGAGATTGAGAAACTGGCTAGCGTGGCAGCAAATGACACAGACTACGATAAGATAAGAGGTGAGTGACAAAAGCATATCTTAACGATATATACCAACAACTCTACGGAAGCCTGGAAAGGACACGGAGAAAGAAAACAAAACAGGGAGAGGGGGAAAAAATACAGGTATCTTTTGCGAGATCTTTCTCGGGAAAGTCACATCAATCTTATTGGATGTTTTGTGAAGACTGTGCCTCTTGCTAAGCACTACTTGAATGTCTTTATATTTTAAAGACTTAAAGGCAATTTCAATACAAAACTCAGTAAAACTCTTGTACGAGTGGGTGTCCTCCATTGTTGTTTCTCCAGACCCAGAAGTATACATACCGATATGTCTGTGAAGATTCTCAGTCATCCGGGTCATGGTTGTGGAATATCCATCCATCCATCATCTATACACCGTTTAATCCTCACTAGGGTCGTGGGGGGCTGGAGTCTATCCCAGCTGACTCAGGGTGAAGGCAGGTTCACCTGGACAGGTC
>NW_007578156.1:317496-379477 GCF_000690725.1 Stegastes partitus | reverse complement strand
GGATAACCCCCTTTTTTTCCCCAATAAACAGTAAAAACTACATGCACTCTTATGAAATACAGTAATAGCTTTCCCTTTCTCTTGTCTACAGCATACCAAGACCATCTCAATTATTTGATTAACGAAATTCAAGATGAAAACAGTGAAAATACTAAACTGAGTGAGTCATCATGTCATCGGAAATGTCTGCTGTGGTCTTGAATCCAGTCAGTTTGTCTAATTCAGAAATTCTTTTGTTAGTGTTTCAATTCATGGCGCAACGAGACGAAATAGCCAGACTCAAGAAGCAAGAAGAGAGTCAGCTACAGGCACAAGTAGAAAAGATTAAAGGTGAGATTCTGTAGGCAATAGCCAAATGTATTAATTATATATTTACATATATTTTAGGGACGTGAAATATTCTTTTTCTGTCTTTTTTTTTTTTTGGAAGATCTGGAAGATAAGTTGGAGGACATCAGAAATCAGATAAAAGAAAAGACGCACATGTTGGATTCAAGTGATATGAGGATTTCTAATCAGTGTAAGTATTTTCGCTCCACTTTGGTCACAGAAAAAATAACTAAACTATCAAATGGAATCAGATTACTAAAAGCAGCTGGCTTTGTCTGTCTTTTAGCGGCTCAGATTATGGAGCTTCACGGGAAAATCGAACCACTGGAGGATAAAATATCAAGCCTCAAAAAGAACCACGCTGAAGACCTTGCTGGTACAGAATAACACATAAAAGTTCAGCTGAATGAAGTAATGCAAATACCGGATTTAGATTCAATGGTTATGAACTTCATTGATCTGTAAATCATTTTCAGAGCTTCAAGAGAGACTGAATTTTACAAGCAGGCAACTGCAAGTCAGTGAAGTTCAACTCCAGCAGGCAGACACAAAGAATTTTAACTTAAGTATGACCACATTTTGTCTGCGAACATTTCGAGTTATGCTTTTTATTTTTAGAGGAACAAAATAACACTCCAGCTTTGTGTGTGTCTGCTAGTAACGGAGATCGCTGATCTGAGGGGACAGCTGAAGAAGGCCAAGAAAAAGGCATCTGAAGTCTCTGGGAAAAACATTAACGGTTTGTCAATCTGTTGCTTCGCTTCATCCAACAACTCTTCATCATATGTGCTAAAGGTTTTACGAAATTGGTTGGGTTTTTTTTGTTTGTTTGTTTTCTGTCTCAGACCTGGAACAACAACTAAGAACACAACAAAGAGAGAATACAAAGCTTGAACGCGCAAATAAAGGTGTGTATTGTACATTGCAATGTCTTAAAGGCGTAGTTTGACAGCTAGACACTAGGGCTGGTCCGAATAGAAATTTCTGGTCTCTGGATATTCGGCCCAATTACTCCCCAAGATTTGGGTTGGGGGTTGGGGTTGGTGGGTGTGCATACGCTCCGACGGGCTGGAAGTGGGCGGGATGCACAGGCAGCATTTGGCTACTAAGACTAGTTTGGGGGGTTTGGGGGGCAATCAAAATTGCCATCCCAATACCAGCACAGCAACCGAATATTCGGCTATTCGGGTCCAGCCCTACTAGACACACACATTTCTTTGTGTTCTGCAAAGAGTTGGATGCAAAGACCAATACAGCTATCATATCTATTCGATTTAAGGTTACACAAAACTGAAGATAAGGGGAAAACAGCTAGCCTGGCTCTGTTCAAAGATAGCAAAATCTGTAGTGTTTTTTTTGGCTGTTTGATTTTGAGCAGAAATATTCCAGCACATAAGTCCCAGTAACGTGTTAATAATAATAATAATAATATAGTTTTCATTATAAAAACAATCTATTTGACATTTTTCTTCATATGACAAAGTGCTTCATGTAAATAAAAATAGGCAAATAAACGAAAAGGCTGAGAAACATACACACAGAGGAAGTTCAATGAATAGATATAAAGTGTAAGCATAAATAAAAACATTTATTTAAAAAAAAAAAAAAAAAAAAAAAAGGTTTTAAGGAGAGATTTAGAAGAAGCTAGAGACTTAGGGGGAGTTCAGCAGGCTCCGGTCCTCCACCAGGTCGGTGAATCAGAGATGAATTAAAGAGTAATTTGTGTAAATAAGATATAACGTGTTCGTTTATAAGCTTTAGAGGCACTGGGAGGTAGATGTTGTTACCTTCAGACAGAGCCAGGTCAGCTGTTTCTGTATACGAAGCTGAACAGAAATGAGAATGATTGCCATCTTTGCATCAGATGTTTAACAGGAAATCACTAAATATCACAGCTATTCTTTAAATGCTCACAGCTACTGTTTTAATGTTTTGACTGTCTTCCTCTGTCAGACTTAACACAAGACATCCAACAGCTGAGAAAGTGCTGCAGTGATGTCAAGCCCCTGTGTGACGGTGAGATCCTCAACATCTCTGATTATCATTTTAAACAAATACCTGTCCTTAAGTTCCACCGGGTCATTTGATTTCGTTTTTTTTTTTTTTTTTTAAACGAAATATTTGATTAAACAGACTTAGAAAGACAACTGCAGCAGAGCCAGGAGGATGCAGATCGCCTGCAGAAGCAGCTGCACGACAAAGACGCCACGCTCAAACAACTGGACCAGGAGTTACAAGAACGGACGAAGGAGAATAATCAGCTGCAGCACGAAAAAAGCAGTAGGTTTAACAACTGCTCGTACACAATAATGTACATTTTGTCCTTTGAGATCCAGTGTGGCATTTGATGTGGGGTTTTTTTTAACTGTAAATTTAATCTGACAGATCTGATGTTACAACTGCAACAGAGAGAGGACGACGCTCAGCACCAACAGCAGCAGCTGCATGAGAGCGACGCCAGGCTCAGACAGCTGGAGCATAACTTAGATGAACAGACCAATGAGAATAAAAAACTGCTGGAAGACTACAACAGTACGTTCATCTCCCTGATAGATGTATTCAGTGTGAGAGAAGACATGATTCTTGATGAAACATAAATCGTACTTTTTTTTTTTGTCTCAATGTTAGACCTGCAAAACGAGAAGAACAAACTTGAGAACGATTTAGAAGGTAGTTATTACTGTAGTTCAGCAACATACAGACTTTGATGTTACCAAAGCTCCCCTCAAACATGTGCTGTTCTTACTTTTTCCTCAGAACTTCAAAAGCAACAGGAAGATGTGGAAGATCAAACGATCTATGCCAGTAAGTCTCACACAAGAGTTTATTTAATTTCTTGGATTTTTTTCAGTCTGTAGATTCCTTGATATTTTCATTTAAAACCTACACAGTCAGGCAGGCGCGCCGCTATAGGTTGAGCTGGCGTCCCATGTACAGGGCTACAGTCCTGATGTGGAGGTCATGAGTTCGACTCACGCTCATGGCCCTTTCCCACATGTCCTTTAAAAAAAAAACCTACACAGTCAGTTTTTTGAGTATTTGTTGTCATCATTATTGTCATGAAAAGTAAACAAGCCCACACACTTTGATTGCAACAGGCTTCTTACTTGATGAAAAAGTATAGTTGACTTTAAAGGGATCATTATTATAATCATACACAGAGAGGTTTGTTTAGTCATCACAGTTAGTTGTCCTGCTCAGCCTGTGAAAAAACTTGTTCTGTGTTTTTGTCCATCCATCCATCCATCCATCCATCATCCTTAAGCCTCACTAGGGTCATGGGGGGCTGGAGTCTATCCCAGCTGACTTAGGGTGAAGGCAGGGGACACCCTGGACAGGTCACCAGTCTATCACAGGGCTACACTTAGAGACAGACAACCAAGCACACTCACATTCACACCTACGGACAATTTAGAATCACCAATTAACCTCAACATGATTTTGGACCTTGTGGGAGGAAGCCGGAGAACCCGGAGAGAACCCACGCTGCACGAAGAGAACATGCAAATTCCACACAGAAAGATCCTGGGTGTCCTCACCGGGACACGAACTGGCGACCTTCTAGCTGTGAGGCGACGGAGCTAACCACCGAGCCACCTTGCAGCCTTGTTTTTGTCCAAACCTGGAAAAACTGGGCCTGCTGTCAGCAGAGTTGTCTCATTTTTTAAAAGACTTTATAAACTAAACAGGGACAGTCTCCTTAGGGGCATTGTGATATTTATTCATTTATTTTCCTGTAGATCTTTACTGTGAAATATTTAGACCACTGTAATCATGTAGGGACAATCTGATAATGTGACAGGCCAGTTGCATTATGGGAAATGCAGAATCCAGAGTTTTGGAGATGGACTCATGCTAGTGACTCAAAGTCAGGCCTCAACTGTTCCGTTTCATGTCTATAACTTTCACTTGTGATTCATCCATTTTCACATCAGTAACATGCTTTTAACTTTGTCATTTTCATTTCAGGAATATGACGTAATCAGAATTTCCATTTCTTTGTTCACAGCAAAGACGACCTTTGATCCAGACACAGCGAACTCAAGAGTAGTACTGTCTGCAGACAACACCGAGATGTCCACCACTGATTCCACACAAAATGTCCCCGACCATCTGGGCCGTTTTGACGTGATTCTTGCTGCCCTGGGTGCGACTGGTTACTCGAGTGGCCGACATTACTGGGAGGTGTCTGTAGCTGGGAAGAGTTGTTTCCACATTGGGATGGCCAGCGAATCTGCTCCAAGAAGGGGATCGTTTACATTCAATCCGACAAGGGGTTTTTGGACTATAGTCCTGAACAAACAGGGTCAGTACAGAGCTTTAGATAGGAGGTCTGTTCCTATTGTTTGTCCAACACAACCTCTTACACTGGGCGTCCTGCTGGACTACAAAAAGGGACAGATCTCTTTCTACGACGCTGGTGCCAGATCTCATTTGTACTCTTTTGTAGGTCAAACATTTACAGACAAAATCTATCCATTTGTCAATTTTTGTGTTGAGAATACTGCAAATCCGAATCCAATAGTTTTACTTTCTCCTGGATCAGTTGACTGGATAAAATAAGAAACATCACAAGTTCTGTTTGGTCCTGTATGTCGAATTTATGCATCTCAGTTATGAACATCTGCAGAATAGCTCTCATTGATATTTCTGTAAATACTGCTGTTGAGTGTCTCAGACAATAAAATACAATAATACATTTTGTTTATTCTCCTTTTTAAAAAAAAAGAAGTCTTGTCTATGTCATCCAATGTGTGTTAACCAACAGTAAAAAAACAACAACAAAGGTTTCATTATTCCTAAATGTATTTCAAGTTCAGTGAATCGTGAAACGGCGGAGCTTCAGTCATGATGAACTTCATACAAAAGTAGTATACTGTGTGATGCAACCTTGGAGAATCTATAGAAAACTGCGTAAAAAAACGCTTATATGGAATGAACACTTAGGATCTTGAAATGTAATTAAGCTTCAGCAGCAAGTCTCATGACAGTTACACCAGCATTTCTCTCAAGATAGCTACCTCACAACAAATATGCCTTCTCAACCACGTCACCTCTATTTCTGCTGCTGTTCTCTGTGGAAACGCACACATCGCTCAGTCCCGTCCTGCTGTCCCGGCTACACTCCTGTAAAAGTGTGCAACAAACTCTGGGTCCTTCTCCTCCAGCATGTGCAGGAAGTGATTCCTCTCCTCTTCTCCCCAAGACTCAAACCACTGGGTCCACAGGCGCAGCTGGCATTCAAAGATGTTTGGTAGTCTGTCTTTAACCTGGTCAGGATGCAACAAGAGAAGTGATATAACTGAAATGATATAACTCTCTGGACAACACCCTTGCATGATGTGACAGTGCTAAAGAGTACCTGAAGAGTGCTGAGTGAATCCAGGAGGGTGCACACTTTCCCCGGCACAGCTTTCCCCAGCAGATCCTGCAGGAACCGCTCCCTCTGAGCGCCGGTCCAGCCCTGAAACCAGCTCAGGACGCACCGCTGCTCCTGGAAGGTGACATAGGAGATGGGCTCCGGCTCTCGAACTTGAACCGAAGCGCAGGAGAGGTTCTCGAGGCTGGGAGGGCTGGCTACACCCTGGGGGGCTGATGGGAAGTCATCCGAGCTGGGTGAGGAGAAACCGGTCCAGCCGTGCGTTGCCATGGTGGCTGATCCCTGCATGGGACTGAGGCTGGAGTTGTGAGAGCTGCACAGGATGTCTGTGGCTGGAAGTTGCTGATTTGAGCCTTGGTTGACATGACTGAACCACGACATCTTGTAAAACTTTGTTGCAGAGTGATTAAAGTTAGCTCCCCCCCTGCTCTAAGTTAATTAGCAATGCCAGCTGCCGAGGCAGACGTTTACATGTAGCTTAGATAGCAGCTTAGTTAGACTTTAAAGCCAGCATTACCTAAAAAAAATAACTGCTCCTAACATACATGGTTGTGAGTATCCATATTTGTAATGGCGTAAATCACCTTATTATTGTCATATTTGAAGCGCAGCGACGCCGAGCTGTAGTCTTGTTAATCTCCGGTTAACAAATATACACAGGAAGTGGACGCGGTTAATTAGCCGTGTTGTGTCGGAAGTCACGCTTGCGCAGATTTTGCGCAAGTTTTGTCGCTGAAAAAATAAAATATCAGAAAAGCAGTTTGTACTCTATATATCTACCAACTGTATTTAGCGGGACTTACATTTAATTTTGTGGATTGTGGACTTCAAATGTGGGGGAACATTTTATTTATTTGATACTTGACTAGGGGGGAAGTCGTCGTCGGTGACGCTTGGTGGAGGAAGGCGTTGCTCGTCGCTCTCGCTGGGAACTGACTAGAGGAACGGAAAATGGCGGACCTCGAAGACGTTACGCTGGACGGGAGACCGCTCCAGTCCCTTCGAGTAGCGGACTTAAAAGCCGCTCTGGAGGAGAGGGGACTGTCGAAAAGCGGACAGAAGAATACTCTCATTAAAAGGCTCAAGGGGGTAAGCGCTAACGTGAAACGCGGGACCACAGTAGCCCGCGAGCTAACGTTAACGATGAGACGGGCTGATGCTCTCTCGAGGGCCGACAACTGAGTATCGTTACTGCCGAGCGTAGTAGAGTTGTCGAGGTTAACGTCAAGCCATCACCCGAAAAATGCGCCCATTTCCTCTGTGCTGTGTTTAAGCGCAGTTTGGACTGCACAGAAATGTTCCAGCCGCAGTAAGAGCAGGAGTTCAGTCAACTTGGTGGCTAATCTCAAAGTGTATGTTGGGTTGATGTTGTCCTGTTAGCTCGCTAGCTTCCCGGGCTAACGCAGTGAGTTGAGCAGTGGCCTTAGCGGCTGGCTGTGTATGTTGTCCTTAATTATGTGTACACTGTCGGAGTGCATGAGTTTAGCCGGGAGATGAACACTGTTACCGTTAGCATTACTAACTAGCTCGATAAGTTCAAGTAGCCAGCTCCTGATGCTAATTTGACGTTAATGCGTTTCATTTGAATAGACAGGTTTCGCCAAATTTAGGGACAGTTTACCTCCAAAAACGTACCTCGGGCCCGGGAGCTGCCATCGGTCTTACATTAGCCAGTTTGTTTACATTGCGATAGCTATTCAAACTGACCTACTGGGTCAGAAAAGGCATTCTTTGCTTTATTTAACTGGGTAGTCTGGTTATCGTTTGTCCGCCGAATTGCACCATGAAAGCTGCAACTGGTGTTTACCTTCTCTTTTCCATATAAGCGTTCATTATGCCACTTTAGCTTCATGCCGCGCTTTTCTGACGTGTTAATTCTGAACTTTATGTCACATTGCATACTTACTTTAAGACCCGTAGCAGTATGTGTTGCTATATTAGTTAGTACCAGCGAAGGTGTTCGTAGATACCCTCTTAAATGTGGATGCTTTGATTTGTGCGCAACTTTGGCCTCATAGCATAGACATTATAACAGACACCATATTCTTATTGAACGTTATACTTGAGTGTTTTTTGTTTAAATGCTTGTGTACCCACGCAAGTTGAAGGGGCATAAGCCGTAGAGTTGGAGCAATGCTGCATGAGTGACATTGAGTGTCAAGGCTTTGACTGATGGAAATGTTAAAAAAAAAAAAAGCATTTTACTGGTAATGTTTGAGATTGAACGGAATTAGCTCCAGTAGCTGTTGTTTGTAAACCTGCTCACATTATTCCCAGTCTAGTTTGCTGTCACCACAACTTGTGATACCATGCTGATTGGGATTTGATTGTATATTGTGACTATTATCCATCTTACTTATTTGCTTCTGACCAGGGAACTGTGTTGCATGTCATCCTCTCTTTTTCTGCAGTAATTTTTGTTTGTTCAACACTAAAGATGTGTCAAAATCAAAATTTTCCAGATCTAACTTTACTAAGAACAGGAGGCAGTGATGCTTTATAATGTTTGCCACATTTATATGCATGGTATGCCAAGAAACACAGAAACTTGTAATACTTTAAGTAGGATTGATGTATTTGCTGACATGATAAAGCATAGCAGCAGTCAGGTTGTCTCTGGAAGAATATTGTCCTCTTATTTGCACTGCATGAATAAAGTCTCTCGTCTCAATAACAGGCTCTCATGCTGGAGAATTTGCAGAGGACCTCCACTGCTCATATTGGACTGCAGCCAAACTCTCAGGTAAGAGTCTCAAAGATACTTTTTATTCATTTCAAAGGTTGAGGCAAGTAATAGCTCCTTGGGTAGAAATGAAAAATGTGCCTTAGCACAGTTCTTGGAAATTTCAGCACAAAGTAAGTGCGAGTGGCCTTGAAGGCTTGTCATATTTTTAATTTTCTCTTTGTTTTTAGATTGGTGAGGAAATGAGCCAGAACAGCTTTATCAAGCAATATCTGGCTAAGCAACAGGAGCTCCTGAGGCAGCGTCTGGAGAGAGAGGCTCGCGAAGCATATGAAACAAACGGTAAGAGTCGGTCGAATCCACTGCTGCTGTTGTGTAAGTTGCTGTTCAAGTTGTAGTAATTATGAACAGCATTTATGTGATTTTATTTGTCTTTGGTGAGCAGATCAAGATGACCACGCAGAAGTTAACAACAGTACATCATGTCCTCCTCCAGCCCAGGTTAGGCAGCACTTTGTCTTTATTACCTATTGTGATCGGTCGTGCTTTTTAAACGTTTTGTCTGCATTGTCTTAGCTTGAAAAGATGATGCATTTGACTCAATGGTAAGATTTGTGCCAGATTATTTACACGGGAGACAGTTGCATAATCCTTCGAAATATATCTCAGATTGATTTCTCTTCTTTTCAGGATGTCACACCAGCATTGCCTGAGCAGCACAAGCCGCCCGGTCCCTCTGGTGATGGATTGTTTAGTGCTGTGAATGAGGGACAAGCTAACAGGAACCAGGAGGCTGACATGTCCAATCCACCTCCTTCTGGCTCTGTGGCCATGCGCGTTCCTGGCGTTGAGCACCGGCCAGAGAGAGGCTCTGCTTCCAGCGAAGTCGCTGGTGATAGCGATGATGAAGATAGCGAGGATGGCGAGGAGGATGGTGACGATGATGACTGGGACAGCGGTGCTCGAAGGAGAAACCTCAGAGAGCCAGCTAGAGTTCCCACAGCAAGAGAAAGGTCTGGAGCATCTTGTCAACCCCAGCAGCAACACATCCCTTCCCTTTTGTCTCCTCAACTCCGCCAGCCAACTCCACCTCCCTCCCCACCTCCAGAGTTATCATTCCCCTTACCTGACACCCCTAAACAGAGCCCACCTAGTCCAGATGTTGCCCCAGCTAGGGGCTCACCCAGTACTTCCAGCTCTGGTTCCTCCAGCAGCGACAGCCGCAGTAGCAGCCCCGAGCCACAGAGGAGTGGGCACGCCGAGCGAAAGCCTGGCCCGCTGACCCTTCTGGCACGTAAAATGGAGTCGGAAGGTGCTTTCTCCGGAGCAAGTTGGCATGGTGCAGATGGGGAAGGCGATAGGCAGGACAGCAGTTCACCTTTAGTTGCAACGTTTCCTGGCAGAGGGCCTCCAGAGGGTTTGGTATCTGCCATCACTCACACAGCCAAAACTGCAGGCCATGTACCATTTCCCATGATTCCAGGCACCAACCAGGGTGTCGCAGGAGCACATTCGTCCCATATTCAAGCACCCGTGAGTGTACTCAAGGCCACTGCAGCAGAAGAGAGGGACAGAGAGAGAGAGTTAGAGATGGAAAGAGAAAAGGCACTTGAGTTGGAAAGGCAAGAGAAGCTGAGAAAACTTGAGCAAGAGCGAGCAATGGAGGAGGAGCGGCAACGAGCCCTTGCACTGGAGAGAGAGGAAAGAGAGAGAGCTCTGGAGAGAGAGAGATTTGAGCGACAGCAGGCCTTAGAAAGAGAAGAAAGAGAAAAGGCTTTGCAGCGGGAGCGGGAACTTGCTCTAGAACGAGAGAGGCAAGAGAGGGAACAAGCTCTGGCTAAAGAGAGGGAAGAGCGAGAGCAAGCTTTAGCACGAGAGAGGGCCTTGGAGCTGGAAAGGCAGAGGGAGCTGGAAAGGCAGAGAGAGCTGGAAAGGCAGAGGGAGCTGGAAAGGCAGAGAGCCCTTGAGCAAGAACGCTTGCAGAGAGAAAAAGAGGAGAGGGAAAAGAGGGAGAGAGAAGAAAGGGAGAGAGCGTTGGAGCTAGAAAGAGCCAAGGCTTTGGAGCGAGAACGGGAAGAGAGAGAACGGGCTCTGGAGCAAGAGAGGATAGAGAGGGAAAGAGCTCTAGAGGCTGAGAGAAAAGAGAAGGAAAGGATTGAGAGAGAAATGGCTCTGGAGCAGGAACGGTTGGAAAAGGAAAGGTTAGAGAGGGAGAGAGTGTTGGAGCAAGAGAGAATAGAGAGGGAGAAAGCCTTGGAACAGGAAAGAATAGAAAGAGAGAGGGCTTTGGAGCAAGAGAGAATAGAGCGTGAGAGAATTGAAAGAGAGAGAGCCTTAGAACAAGAGAAAATAGAAAGAGAAAAAGCTCTAGAGCAAGAACGACTGGAGAGGGAGAAAGCTCTAGAGAAAGAAAAATTGGAGCGAGAGAAAGCCCTTGAGAAAGAAAGGTTGGAGCAAGAGAGGAGGGAAAAAGAAAGACTAGAAAGAGAGAGAGCATTGGAGAAAGAGAGGATAGAGAGGGAAAAAGCCTTGGAACGAGAAAGGGAGGAAAAAGAGCGGGCAGAGAGAGAAGCAGCTCTGGAACGGGAGAGGATGGAGAAGGAAAGAGCTGAGAAGGAGAGGAAAGAGAGGCTGGAGAGGGAGAAAGCTCTAGAGCAGGAGAAACTTGAAAGGGCAAAAGCCTTGGAGAGGGAAAGAAAGGAGAAGGAGAGAGCTTTAGAGCAAGAGAGGGCAATCGCTCTTGAACGCGATAGGTTAGAGAAGGAGAAGGCCATGCAAAAAGAAAAGGAGCAGGAGAGGGCACTGGAACTGGAGAGAGAGAGAGCAAGGATGGCTGAAAAGGAGAAGGAGAGTCACCTCCCTCCAACCAAACGTGGTCGCGAGGTTGGTCTCACCCCCCTGCCCACTCCTCCTTCCCTCTCCACAGGACCAGCTGCAAAGCCATCGACAGAGGCAGGAGAGCAGGAAGATGCTCCTGTATCCCGGAGTGAAGCCCAAGCAGCAGAGCCTGGTGCACCCATGTCACCTACACCTCTGTCACCACACTCCTCATTCAAGAAGTTTCGCTTCATCAGGGACTCCGCACTTCAGCCCCAACCCTCATCCACTTCCATGGTTATTAAGCGACCCCGTACATTCTCCGACAGCCCCCAGCCTCGAGCCTCACCTGTCTCCTCACCCACCAGTGTCGGAGAACAACCACTGGAAGGACACCAACCCTCCACAGAACAGGAAGGTCAGCAGATACGGACAAACCAGGAGGTTGCCGCTGGGCCGCCTGGATCTGCAAGGACCCCGTCTGAGAAGCAGGCCGCTGTTAGTACTGCACTGGGCCAAAGTCCCAAAGAAGAAGGGGCCGCAAGGCTTGTATTGGAGGATAAACAACCAGCAGCTTCAGCTAAGACTGAACAGACTGCCAAGGACTCCATCAAAAAAGTAAAAGAAGTAGATGAAAGCAAGAGTTCTTCAAGCTCAATGGAAGCTGCAGAGCGCAGGGGAAGAGATGCAAAGAAGGAGGAGAAACGAACAAGACAAAGATCTTCATCTAATGATTCCTCTTCCTCAGAATCAGACTCTGGGTCCTCATCATCTCGGTCCTCTGGCTCATCGACATCTTCTCAAGAGAAAACCCGCACCACCTCCAGAGGCAGACGGGTAAGTGATCTAAAAGTAGGCTTTGTCTGTCCCTGACACACATAAGTAATAACTTGTATTGATGCAAAGTTGCATCCAATTTGTACAGATTGACCAAAATTAAGCACAAACAAAAAAACATAATTTTTCTCCTCAAGTAACCATGATAAATCATTGTTGGTTTGGGGAATTTATGGCAGCTGGATATATGCTGACTTTACATACAGTTAAAATAACTCCACTGTGTTAGCCATAGTCACAAACACTGCTCATGATGCAGGATCAGAATCGTGTTTTACATACAACATGATAAAGGCAGCTAAAATGTAACTACGATTCAGCTGTTTATTAGCCCATGTCGGACTGCTGTGCCTGAGCACCATGGCAGGCAGCTAAATATAATATTGCCATATTTACCAAAATATTTGTCACTCAGGTGGCGTTCTGACAACTGATGCACCATTCGACTGCAGTCTGCCTCATTCTTTTGCTGGCAGAAGCAGTTGTTGGTGCACATCTGTCCATTCAGACATAGTATTGCAAAGAGGCATGTGTATCTTACCTTTCACAGAATCTGTATGTTTTAGGTGTGATACACTCCCAGCAGAGTAATAATCTCTGATCAAGCAGGGGTTTTCTGTCAGTGCCTCTTTGAGGAAAAGAGTTCAGGCCTAGAATTCTTCCTGACACAGCTTTGTCTGTATGCAGCTTCAGGTGACAATGAGTGCTGTCCTGCCTCTTATATCCACGGGTAAAGCTATTGTTGATAGTAAGTCAGCATAATAACCATGAGCCGACATGCAAAGTTGTCCTTGTTGCACGTATAAGACAAGTTAGCTGATGATGTGTCTGTCTTGAAATATAGGACCTACTTTACTGAAAAGCTCTGTTGGTAGACTTGGTCTGCACAGATGCACTAAAAGCAGGCTTAGCATATTTCTGGTTCAATGCATCAAATGTTTCACTGCTCTCTTTTTTTTCCCTTTAGGAAGGGAAACCTGAAAGAGATTCCTCACCGCTGCACAGGATGACAGTAGAGGCTCAGGCTGAAGGTTTAAAGGAAACCCCTAAAGCCCCACCTTGCAAAAGAGAGAAGTCTGCCGAGAAGAGCAATGCAACTGCTGACAGTCAATCCAAGGTCAGTTGCTTATAAGTTACTGCACCTCCAGACTTTTTTTATGTTTGTGATGACAGTTGAAGATGTAGACACACAAACGTCTCAACATCTTGCCTAGAAGTCTCAGATTTATTACCTTTTTAAAAATTGGTTATTCTATCTCCGTACCGATACATTTAGAATTTCCGACATATCCAGATTAAAGCTGCAACTAATAACAGTTTTGATAGTTGAACAATTAATCCATATTTCAAACAAATAATTGGCTGTTCTGATTGTAAATTGCACAGTTAGCTAATGACTCTTATTTAGGTGTCAGCTTTTAAATGTAGGTTGAGGTCATTTTAGGCATTTTCTAACTAGCAATAAAGACAATGTATGTAGCATATGTGTGTTTTGTGATTATAGGAAGTGTTGCTGAAACACTACAGTGTCTGATATGCAGCTTTATTACATTACGTTGAAAAGCTGTGCACCCTGAAGGACAGGCACTCAGAAAGGGCAGGTAAAGAGACAGATGGGGCCAGTTAAGATAATATGGATGTATTGATGTTCTGATGGCTGGTACACTACTTGAGTCAAGTGCATTTCTTGAGGGGGACTAGCGTGGGTCAGCCCCAGACTGATAGCAGGATTATGGTAGGGTCCTACAGTACTTGTAAAAACTTACAAAGGATGACACCAGTGTAGACCCGCCAGGCTTTCACTACTCTGGCAGAAACTCTGGTTATTATTTGTGGCTCAGCCAGTGCTCTTGCAGTTCTCTTGTGCTGAGGTCAGCAGTGAACGCTGGACAGTGACTCACATCAGGTTGTGACACATAGTAAGCAGCAATGGCTTAATGTCAGAACATTCCTAGTCAGCACGAAAAATATGCAGTGATGTCAACAGCTAATTCAGTTATCAGCTATTGTTAGTTGTTTGTTGGACCCCTAATCCATATCAGGGTTTTGTTTTATAGCTATTTGATTATAGTGGAGCAAAAATGAGTCGTTAGTTAATCAGTTAGTTCAATGACATGTTTTGATAATTGGCCATTTCAGGCATTTTTCAAGCAAAAAATATCTTTTTCCGATTTCAGTTTCTCAAAAGATTTTCTGCTTTTTTGTTGTATTAAAATAAACTGATTATCTTTGAGTTTTGGACTGTTTAACAAATTATTCAGTTAATAGGAAGGTTAATCTGCAGATTGTTGGATAATGATGATATTTGTTTATATTTTTTTGTAATTTACCTCAAAGTTATGCCACATCGACAAGTATTATTGTTATTCTTTGGGTAGTTTGAAGAACAGGTTCTAAATTGCATTCTCTGTGGTATTAAAAGTGTCTTCTGTTGAACTTGGTAAACTTTGCAAAAATGCTGTACCGTAACTACTTCCAGGACTTTGACATACACACCTTGTGAATTCTCAGAAACTGTTCACTGAAGCACCAACCAGAGGAGAGACGCATAGGAAGAGACAGGACAGCGAGGAAGAGGAGGAAAAGGACAAACAAAGGTCTGGTTCTGAGTTTTGGCCTTTTGAAACCCATCCTGTCCATTTCTGTGTCTGTCAGATTTACACACAAGAGAATGAATCTGTGTCTTTACAACGTGTAAGTCTGCAGGCTTTGAACAATGTCCAGTGGCTGTCAGCATCTATTGGACATCTGCTGTACTGTCAGTAGTCAACAGTTCATTCCTGAATTCAGCTGTTCAGCAGCTCGCTATGACCAATCAGGACTGAAAAAGTATTTTACTGAGAAAGGTTGATGTAAGGTAATTGCAAGGACTCTACTTACTTAAAACATTAATTCATTAAATTACTTTGCCAAAGGTGGTTTAGTTTGGTTAAAAGTAAGTTTTTTTTCACACCCATTCTGCATGCCTACATTTGATCTGTGTGGTTGATTTGGCTTTTTTCCCTCACAGTGGACCCTTGTTAAATACCACATCTAACAATATACAAACTGGGTTATAATTCCTTGCAGGAAGAAATGTCATATGCTTTTTTTTTTGTTTCCAGTGTGATTTTACATGCTTAGCGTAGCCATAGCCACTGTGGAAGCAGCTTATGTGGAAGTGGCTCCGCTTATGGTTCCGTTTTTGTGGGTTGTGTCTCCACTAGATAGATGTGTCTGTCAGTTCGTAACAGTCTTGGCCTAACATTGTCTGCAAAATAAGTTCCAGTTGCACTGACACCAACAAGAGATGTGTTTGGGTATTTTGAGCGTAAAAACAGGAATTTTGTGGTGTTTATGACAACTTCAGCATTATCTGCTACCTCACCTTTGAAATACATCTCTGCTCTGCAAATGTGCTGGTATGTCCCTGTCTGTTAACGATAGCTTTCGTTGTTGATTAGCTGTTATTGGCAACATCTAACCAGTCTTATAGTGCTGTGGGTGGGACTTTGCTTGAGAAAACCGGGAGTGACTACAGTGAGAGAGCTGGCAGCATCAGAGCCAAAGAAGCACATTTAATTTATTTTATCGGTAATAGGCTAAAAAGTATAGTAAAAGAGTTGGAGTGTATACCATCCATCCATTATCCCAAGATGTCCTGTTGAGGGCCTGTCCCTGCTGTCATAGTACAAGAAGCAGCATGCACTGTGGACCTATGGGCTGAAGTGCCATTAAGCAATGAGTCGCAGGTTTGATTCCCAGCAGATGGACTCTTACTGCATATCTCTTCTGTGATTCCTGTTCACGGGTTCTGTCTATTCTTGGCAATAAAAATGCTGAAAAGTGTTTTAAAAATAGCTCCAGCCAGACTGGAGTGCTGTCACAGATTATAGGTTTGATGTGAGGAAAACTGGATCACTGACAGATGTTTCTGGACAAGATGTGATTGTACATTTTATGCATTTTGCAAACCGAGTTATTTTCTAAATATCGAAATAAAATAACCCATGTCACTGTTTGGGTCCCCTCAGCTGTGTATGTACTCATCAAAGCAACTGACAGTGAAAAAATGTGCAGCTAATTACGTGGCCATTGCTTCTTTATTGCCAAACGCTGCTTTATAGGCTCACTTCAACACCTCCATCTAATCATGTAATCCCACGGCACTGCGGTTTGCTTTGTACATAAAACGGAGCGAGGAAATAACGGTGTCATGTGAAAGGCTGGGTATTCAATTTGCCATCAGGCGATTGATGAGACTACCTTGAAGCCGGCGTGGTAGGGAAGATGCGGGTCCTTTATATACATGATTAATTTTTTCATTCGTTGCAACATGGCTGTGCTCCGTCGGTGGATCTAGCGGCCGATGCCGGCCTGTGGTTTTCCACACAGCGGCTCAGCTGAACAGCAGGCGACGCTTTTCGTCGGTCGCAGGTGTCGGTTGTCAGCCGCTGCGGTCATGGATGCGTTCAGAGCAGAGTAGTGTTTGGTGGGAGGCAGATCGGAGGAGGGAGGAGAGGCGGCTCGGTGCGACGCAGTCGTTTTAGCAGCAGTCGCAGCACTGTGCGCTGCTGTGTTTTAACCGAGCACCGTGCGTGTGTGTCCGCGTTTGTGAACTTCTCCAAGTTAATTTTAGTCGCAATGAGTGGCCGTGTTCACGTGAGCGTTCACGAGGAGGGCACAGCAACTTGAGGCGCGCTCGTTTGTCAGGTATTGTGTAGCTGCGTTTGTTCGGGTCCGGACGGACTCAGCAGGGCTGCAGGAGGACGGTGGTGGCTCTGCCTGTCTTGATTCTCTCCTCACTGCTCTGACCCCATTGGAAAAATTAAGAGCAGCGCATTAGACTGTGGTCAGCACTGAGATGCGTTTAAGGCGCAGTTATTTTAGCATCTCCTGGCTGCTGTTTGTTCACCACAGAGGAGTAGTTTCACCTGCTGAGCTTTCAGACACATTTTTAATGCTGTCCTGTAGTTCTTTGATGTGTATGTTTAAGTATGCTTGATTTCTTCCACCAATGTCAAGTATAATGTATTGGTATTTAAAGATATAACAGTGCTATTGCACACTTGGATGATTTAACTACAAATAGTGTGTACTTCACACAATTGGTGACAAATGTGCACATTTGAAGCAGTTTCCCTCCAGGGAACAGCATGATTTGACATTTACTTTTATTTATTTTATTGCCTTATTAAACTTTAATGCTATGTGTGTTATTGCATGTGTAAATTATTAATTTGTTGTAATGCTTCATTTAATTAGCCTAGATAGTTTTATACTTAGAGTAATAATTTGTGACCTGATGTGCTTTTGCACACATACACAATTTAACAACTAATTATATTTATTTCATGTAATTGGTGACAAATGAGCAAATTTTGAGCAATTTCCCAACAAGGATCAGCAAAATCTTAACTTTACTTTTAATTGTGTGTTGTTTTTTATTATTTAGAAACTTGACATGAGATGTTATTTTAATCGATTATCCTCAATCATTTTATACGATTATACGATAATATGTTATAACCTGATTTTAAAAATATTTTTAATCCTTTATGCTCATGGTGTGTTTGACTCTTCCCTCTTTTCCTGGTCATATATGTTTTTAACTCTATGCAGGCAGGTGAAGGAGACTGCAATGGCAGATCCAGAGAAGCCTCCAGAGACCAGCGAGGAGGTAAGGCACCTGAAGAACCACCTGTCATGTGGGTTCTCAAAGCTGTCGATAACTGAGGCCTTGGGTGGTTGGACGTTTTAAGCCTTTTTAGCTGTGTGTGTGACAAATGGTTTTTATTATCCTGTTTACATTATATTATAGGTAATTTGATTATAAGTCTATGTTCGTTGTTGAAAGCTTTTGACTTATGTTTTATTTTTAAAGATCCTTTCGGTGGCTTAATGAGTGGTAGACTGTGTAGGAAATGACATTTTTGATTTGGCTGTTTGTAAAACCTTTGTTGGCACTGTCATAGGCAGAAACAGCAAGGGTGTTTTCTCACTGTGGCTGATGTTTAAACCCCAAATGATTGCTTTGTTACAAAGGTGCTCATGCCTCTTCCATTGCCCCTAATGGTACCTGCATACTACCTCTGCCACTACTACTGCTACTGCTGCACCTGTTCCACTGTCCCCAAGAATCCAGAGTTGACTACAGATAAGCCCCCAATGCTGCACTACAGAGGGACACCCCTGGCAACAAAGGCTGCCTCATTTTCATCGATATGGCCGGCAAGAGCTAATAATCGGACTGGGAGATTCAAAGAAGGGGTTGGCTAGTCAATGTTGCCCACCTCTTGTAGCCTGTCACCCAATAATATGGCCCTGTGCCCTTAAAATGGACTTGGAGAACACAAGCAAGAAAGTGTGCTCACATCAAGTCAAGTTAAAGGCTGCAGTGAAACGGTTTTCAGAGTGGAATCTCTTTTTGATTGTTACACTGAAAGACATTTTTTTTTTTTTTACATGCAAAAAAAATGTGGGCATTATGGATTATGAACTGGAACATGCTTGAAAGGACATATGGATTTTGTTCATTTCTTGGAATGGGCAAAATACCCACAAGTGCACTTCTTGGATGCTCAGTGATTTTTCAGATAGCTTAGAGCTCCTGTCTGGACTGCTGTGGCCTGGATACATTCTTCTTTACAATGGAGAAGGACTTGCCATTTGGCTGCCTCATTACAACAGCTATCGTCTACCGTGACAGTCCGTATGAACTTCCTGCTTCCTAAATACAACGAACATTTAAATCAGAATTCTGGATTTGTGTGCTCAGTGACTGTTGACAGAATTCATCATCTGGTTTCCATGTAATTGGACTCTCATCGTTTCTTTCTGTTCTAAGAGCCTGCTACGTCTCTAAAAGGACTAATGCTAAACACCGGATGACTGCTTCGGCCAAAAGCATTTCAAAGCCCCTACCCAAATGAACAATTGAACCCATCCTGCCAGCCAGCGAGCTTTCAGATTTTCATCCAAACATCTCAGCCACCATTGATTGGACCCTTGTTGCCTAGATACAGTACATGCAGTCGTGATTGGGCCATATCCAAACCAGTAAGGATCAGGTGTCAGTGGTACCAGGGAATAAGTAGATGTTTACTCAATGTTATATTTCATAGCGTTATATTAAGTGTGTTTAGTTTCCAGTGATATTCTTTGTAGTCTTTGCTGGGAAAAGCAGCTGGGAAACAGTTTATCAGATTGTGGTTACTGCAGTTTAATCCAGATATTTTCGAAACCTGTTTTAAATTTTAGAACCTTTATTCTTGGTTAACTGTTACTTGTGTGAAACTAATTGGAGATAATGTGTCTATTCAGACACAAAGCTTTAAAATGTAAACATTTTAGGGCTTGAATTTAAACTGTAGTATTTCCACTAGATCATGTTTGTCTGATGGAGACTGCAGCTGCAGTTTCATTTTAGAAAGCTGCATTTAAGCATCGACAGGTGTAGACCATCAAAACATTTAAATGGCACAGGGTTAACCTGAACACAAAAACAACTTAGCATGGTGCCACCACCACACATGGATTTAAAAATGACCTTGCACAGCAGTCTCTATCATTCATTCTCAGTCCCCACTTGTCCCCTTCCTGTTATTGTTCCACCTTTCCTCTACCTTGACCTTGACCATTTATCCCTACCATAGTGTCTGCCTCTCACCTCTCCCGTGTATGTCGGGTTGTTTATATCTTCTTCTATTTCAGACTCCAAAGGCCTTCTCAGCTCGCAAGATCTCTCTTAGCAGTAAGTACACTCTCCTACATTGCTCTCTTCCTTATACGCATGTACAACTAATCACTTGTGGTAATACTGAGCCTTTTCCATCTCAATATATTATCTTTTATATATAGTTTACATCATTATTAATGTGTGTATCAATCGCATTACTGCACTACGGTTTTGGGACGTGACATAAAAAATCTTAAATGATGTGTATTGTATGATCATGATCTATATTTTAACTTGCAGTCAGAAGACTGTTATTTACATAGATTTGTTCTTGTAGTATCACTTGTGCTGCTACGGTGTGTTATACAGTATCTATATTTTTAATGTCTTACTAGGCAGTAAATCTTCCCCAGGCACCGGCAGTGCAGAGGGTGACCAGGAGTCTGCGGCTGTAGCCGGTCGTAAGAGGAGGTGGGGCTCTAGCACAGCTGTCACTGCCAAGAAACCTTCAATCAGCATCACAACTGATTCACTAAAGGTATTTGCAGCACATTAAAAAATATGTTAAGTTATGGTTATTAGTAATGCCCTTGTGCGTGCAAGGACACACTTAAAGGCATCTGCTCTGCCTGTGTTTAATTTAGGAAGCTTAACCAACTTGCGCTTTTGCTCACTTTTTGCACGTAGTCTCTGATCCCAGACATCAAGCCCTGTCTCGGCCAGGAGGCAGTAGTGGACCTGCATCCAGAGGAAACTGTCCTCTCTGGTGCTGAGGATGAAGACAGGGAGCGCTCTGACCAGGACCTTCAGATCCGACGCACGGTCACACAGGTTAGTGCACACCTGGTCCTGGTTTTGAATCATCGAATGATATAAAAGTGGTGTCGTTAGTTTGAAGTGCTCTTTAGGAAAGTCTGAAATTATCTCTCAACCGATGATTGCCTGTATTCAAGGTGGTGCATTCAGAGAACCAGGAGAATGGTCAGAAAGAGGCAAAGAGAAGCAGGTGTGAGGAGTTGGAGGAAGAAGATGTACGGGGAGACCGGGAAAGGTCAAAGGCCCACGAAGAGCCCATAGATACCTCCATTTCTGGAGCCGTGGAAACCCAGTCACCAACACATATCAGCCATGATGTAGAAATGAACACTGGTAATAAGTCCAGCACATTTTTTTTATTTTTTATTTTTTTGCTTTATATCCATCAATTCCTGAACTTTAATTTAGATGTTGAATTTAAGTTTTTTGTAATACCAACACCATGCAGAACACAATCAATATAATGTCAAAGGTATGGGTAGCAGATAGGATTTTTTTTAATGAATGTAGTTATGGTTTTTCCTGAGTTAAATTTACAAACGTATTACGAGATTTGGTGTCATTACATGATAAGAGCAGTATAGACAGTGTGAGCAAAGTAACCGAGATGTTAACTGTTCTTCTTGATCCTAGTGACCCCCAGCGACACCCTCATTCGTCGCTCCATCAGCCAGCAGAAAACGGGTGTTTCCATCACGATCGATGACCCTGTTCGTACGGCCCGGCAGCCCTCACCACCTCGCGGCAAAGTCTCTGCTATTGTTCATGTCTGCAACCTGGTGAGAGAACAGTCTGGCATGAACTGGCACGACTTCATCACTAAATGATCCGTCTTTTTCCCTAATCGCCTGTAATTCATCTTTTAGGACCAAACTTTATATCTTCATCTTCACATTTCTATGAATATTTAGTAACTAATCACATCAGTCACTACCCAAAGAAGGAAGCATTTTCTCACTTATTCTCCATATAAATTTTTATATTTTTTGTTAAATTATATGTACACTTAATTCAGTTTTGTCACATTGAGCATATGTTCAAATTATGTTCTTGCTGTAAAGTGCACTTTTGATATTCTGTTTAGGTGAGACCATTCACTCTGGGGCAGCTGAAGGAACTGCTCAGCAGGACTGGCACCCTGGTGGAAGAAGGCTTCTGGATCGACAAAATCAAATCCCACTGCTATGTCACTGTGAGTAATTACAAGCATGTGTTATTTTGAGCACTGCATCTGAGAACCAGACTGCTTTTTGGCCATCTGAAGGTTCTTCTGTCTCACAGAGCCCTGCTTTTTTTTCTCTGTGTAGTACTCTAGTATAGAGGAGGCAGTCGCAACACGGGCAGCACTACACGGAGTGAAATGGCCTCAGAGCAACCCAAAAGTCCTCAGCGTTGACTTCTGCCAGCAGGATGAGGTAAGATCTTATCAGTCTGTTTTATTTGTTCCACCCACGGTGCTTTGCCATCTGTAGCCTGAACATATCTGCGCTTCGTAGTTGGACTTCCACAAAGGCTTGGGTGCAGCCGACAGACCCGGAGCAGAGGATCAAGGGCCTGGCTCCGGCCGTGGTCGGACCTTGGGCCTGCCCTCCCTCCTCCCCGAGCGAGACCAGTGGGCCGAGCGCGAGCGTGAGATGGAGCGCAGGGAGCGTGCCCGAGCAGAGCGGGAGTGGGATCGCGACAAGGTCAAAGAGTTTGGGAAGCCTGGAGAGGAGAAGGAGGGAGGTCCCCGAAGGTCGCGCTCTAGAGAGAGACGACGTAAAGAGAGAGGAAAGAGTAAGGAGAAGAAGACGGAGAAGAAGGGTAAGACTTGGAGACACGGAGTTAGATTGTATATACATTTTTTAAAAACAGACTTTGGTTTAATATGGACTCTGCTTCCTCCGACAGAGAAAGCAGCCGAGGATCCGCCTGCAAAGCTGCTCGACGACTTGTTCCGCAAAACTAAAGCAGCTCCGTGCATCTACTGGCTTCCACTTACCGAGGAACAGGTGACAGAACAGTTTCTAGAATCTGTTTGCTGCCTTTACTGCTCACATTTTACACACATGCTCTCGATGTGTAATTGAAGTTTTAAAAGTCTTGTGCGTCTTTTCGTTTCAGTTTCTTCAACGGGAAGCTGCCAGAGCCGAGCGGATGAAAGAGCGCGAGAAGCGGAGGAAGGAGCAAGAAGAGGAGGAGGAGCGCAAGGAGAGGATGAAAGCTGCGGGCGGCACAACGGGAGACCGGAGTGAGGGTGAGAAGGACAAGGAAAGAGACAGAGAGAGGGACAGAGACCGGGGTCGAGACAGACACAGAGACAGGGACAGGGAGAGGGAAAGGGAGAGGGAGAACGACAAACGCAGGGATGGCTACCGTAGGCCGGGGGGCAGCGGGGCAGGCGGCGGCCGGCGCTCACGCAGCCGCAGCGAACCACGAGAAAGACGGCGCTAACGGTCAATCAGCCGATGGAACTGTCCTAGAGACCACCCTCTTTCATTTGCCTTTCACTACATGTACTTTGTTACAACTACGACCCAACAGAGGACCAACTGATGTCGTTACCATCTCTCAAATTCGTCACCTTTTTTAAAGCACATCTACACCTACACGCAGTCATGCTTAAAGGGGACCATGATTCTTTGCAGTGTTGTTTCTCAGAGTGCTGTACGTCTCGCTCCTGTCAAGGTTTGATATATTTTTCTTTATATGTTTGCCTCTCTCTCTCTCTCTTTTTTTTTTCTTCTTGGGTTTTTTGTCTTGACGGCATAGCAGTATGGCACACTGGGTAATTTTTTAATTATTTACCTCAACGTTCCCCATTTGCTCCCAAAGTGTAGGTGCCAATTATGATTTGCAATCAACTGTCGTCGCCTCAGTGTTTAACAGCTCTGCAATTTGGATGAGGGATCCTTTTGTTGCTGCATGTAGTACAAGGCTACTCTTGCCATTCCTGCCTAAAGAGAAAACTGGGTCCTCTGTGCGGAGGCTTGCAAAAATCAGAAAATATTGAAATCTATGTGTTTGGCGTTTTGTACAGACATGTAAGATTACTAAAAATTAAGTCTTTAAATGAGGCAGCTCTGGGGTATTTTTCAACAAGCGTGGAATAACTACTAAGGCAATGCAGTGTTCCTCTCCCTCTGTTAAGAGACGGGATGATTCTCTGGGAGAGAATCTGTCACACCTGACACATGTTATGATTATGTCCTTATTGATTCTCTTCTTCCTCCCTCTCCTCCTCCTCCTCCTCCTCCTCCTCTTCCTCCCATTCTCTTTACCCTGTAGTGATAATACAGGCCCAAGAGGGGAGGTTGCATTATGAGTTTTCTCACCAATGGTTTTAATATTGTTTTTTAATCGTTATTTTATCATTTTAGTACAAAGATTTGTTTTCGTTTTTTAATTTCTTCTTTGAGTACGCCTATCAGTGGTGAATGTACAAATAATAAAAATTGAAGTTTGAAATTATTGTGACGTTTCTTTTCGGGTCTGGTTCAAAACTGTTAATCCTTTGCACTGGGAAATATCTCCAAGTTGAAGCAAAGTAGTCGCTCTGCAAGTTACTTCAGTGGTTATGCTTAGAATCCACAAGGTGTCAGTCACAGCACGTTGTAGCTCAGCTCAGTGAAGACACATGGAACAAGGAGAATGACTGAGTGCACTTCAGTTACTCAGACTGTAAGAGAATACTTGAGGACACACACAACACGCCAGCAAGTGGCAAACCCCTCTTTCCTTCAGTGGCACATTAAGTCGCTGCCCCAATTGGTTTTTCTTTAACTTTGCTCCTCTCAGTTTGGAGTGTTGACCCTCTTTACTACGTATCATCATGTTACCCACACTTCTTTCGGTCTATTATAAATCATGCATTTGCCCTCTTCCTCCTTCACTCGCCTTGTTCCATCTCTCCGGTCTTGACGTTCATCCTGCAGAGCTCAGCAGTGCTCCTATGTAATTACAGCCCTATGGTCGCTGAGCAGAACATTTTTCTGCCCTGATGCAACTCGATGTGTCTGGACTCTGCGAGGACCAGCGAATCTTTCACGTTGGCATCTCTCTGGCAGCTCGAGAACAAATTTCTAAGTGGGGCAGCAACTGTAGGAAGGAGAGCGCGGAGGAAGGTTTAGGCTTTCGTCTCTGCTTAACTTTTTGATATGAACACCATGAATGTGTGTCAGTGTGTGTGTGTGCGTTGGTTTGTGAGAGGCGGATTAAGATGTTGAAGCGATGACGTCTTCATCGAAGGGATTGTTTCTTTTGAGAATCACAATGTGTTTGAGTGAAAAAGCAGGAAGGCAAGATAATGATCATCTCACGCTTTCAAAGTCCCTCATTTTTTACACCTAAAAGCAGCATATAAACAACTAATAAATGGTTCAAGAGATCATAATGTATGATTATGTCCGTGTTTATTAGTGTATTTCTTCACAACTCTAATTCCTCTGGTGCTATTGTGATGGCTGTTGTATAAACAGATAATGATAATATAGTAAAACAGTTGTAATAATATAAAATCCTTAAATCTTGTAATAAAATGAGCACCATTGCCTCGCAGCAAGAAGGTCGCCGGTTTGCGTCCCGATGAGGACACCCGGGATCTTTCTGCGTGGAGTCTCCATGTTCTCCCCGTGCAGCGTGGGTTCTCTCCGGGTTCTCTGGCTTCCTCCCACAGTCCAAAAACATGTTGAGGTTAATTGGTGATTCTAAATTGTCTGTAGGTGTGAATGTGAGTGTGCTTGGTTGTCTGTCTCCAAGTATAGCTCTGTGATAGACTGGTGACCTGTCCAGGGTGTCCCCTGCCTTCACCCTGAGTCAGCTGGGATAGACTCCAGCCCCCTGACGAGCCTAGTGAGGATTATGGGGTGTATAGATGATGGATGGATAGAGGTTCAATTCTGCTGGATATTGATGAGCCTTTAATATCTACAAAGTTTCTTATAAGCCATTTATCAAATATTTATATGTTGCTTATGCTACATAGGGGGCACTGAAGCTGCGAACAAGCATACAACACTGAGTTTTATCAAAGAAAACGTAACAAGAGGTTGAAAGGCCCATCTATACCTGGGCTGGGTGTTGGGTTAATGAGCAGCATGCTTGGCAGCTGGTCGGTTTCACAATATGGGTGGAAAGTAAATAAGTTAGTCCTCTTTCGAGAATGAATTTGCTCAGCACATTTCACGTCAATGTCCACGTGAAAGTAGGAGGTTTACATAAAGTTCTAAATATAAAGTGCTGGAGGAAGCGCTCATATAATGTCCAAACAGGAAAGAGGTCATCTTCTGGAGAGCATAAAAGTGCCGGAGACGTTTCAGTGATATGAGCAAACCCTCTACATTTTGGTTTGTGTCAAGTGTTTTGGTGTAACATAATGAAAGCAGTGGCCTGAAAGCTGCTGAAATGCTTCTCTGTGGGGTTGTTACTCATCCAGTGTTGATTTAAAAATACTGACTAAACACATGGTAGGACACTGTAGGACGACCAAAGAAGGTTAAGAAATGTGGCAACAACAAAGAGCTCTGAAGCCCTTTACTTACCGTAAACCTGGCCTGAACTCACACTGTGAGTTCTGAAACACTTTGCAGACATGAGATGTATAGCATTGTCGCTTTTGTAAAATAAAAATATCCCGACAGCTGTGATGGAGCGAATAACTCGACCTGAGGACGACGGGTTACACTGCTGCTGTTTGATTTTATTTATTTGTATTTATTTAGGTTTTATTTAACCGGGTGAGTGCCATTGAGATGGACATCTTTTTTGCAAGGGAGCCCCGGCCAAGGGGGCAGCAACAAGGGTTACAACAATACAACACAAACAATATAATAATATGTAATCACTACAAGGCATAAATACATCCAGTACATGGCAACTCAATTAAAGCAGCTACAGACTTCTGTTTTTACAGATGGTAACAAACAATTAAAACCTCCCAAGGAAACAAGGTCAGATAGTTTGAGTGTTTTCTGGAGCAGATTCCAGGACCAAGGGGTACTGTGACAAAACGTTCCCAAAACCACCTGTTTTCAGGTATTTATTGAAATCTGAGAAAAGATTCCTGCAAATAAGTGGAAGCAACAAACAAAACTTCAGCTCCTGTTATAACATTTATGTTACCAGTTAAGTTGTATATTTATGGATATTTCACTTTTTAATAGATGTGAAATAGAAGGAAAAAATGATAGAGTTGTGTTTTATGATTTTCCCTCAAAACTGCCTTTTATGGACCAATATTGGAGCTAAAAGTGTGGAAAGACTTTCCAGAAACCCTTCTCACAACTTCAAGTTCACTGCTAGTCCGTGTCTATCTGTTAACGTGACTGTGTGCTGTTACAGAAATGTCCCGCTCAGTAAGACAGCCGTCGCCATTTTTAACAGAAAAAGTGACCAGAGTGCTAAATCAGACATGAAGCCGACGCGCTCCGCTTCCGTCAGATTAAGAAAAAGAAGTGCATGTTTGAAAGCAGCTCACTGCTATTTTTGGGGCCATCAGCCACTAAAGCCCAGACTGCAGCTTTTTACCTAAGATGAGCAGAGTTTTCATTCACTTCAGCTCATGACCGTTGAAGGCAGTTGTGGACCTGCCCAGCTCCCAGGAATGCCAGATTTTTTGCTCGAGAGCCTTGGACAGATGTAGCGATGACTCAAAACAATGTTTCTGCAGGTGTGGGTCTTTTTACAAAACCGCCAGTGGCAGCTGGAGGACCACGGAGGACCACCTGTGTCTGGCTCAGAGCTCAGGTCAGCGCTAGGAGCCAGTCAGCTGAGCGAGGCCGCTCATGTGCTGGTGAGTGGGCAGTAAAAACAATATGTTTTCGCTCTGTAAGCAGTCCCCCTGACGACTCCTCCCCTCCTCAGCGTAACCACATAGGTCTTTGTGTCCACCGCTGTTGGGAGCTCAGCATAGTGGCACACCAAGCTCGGCTTTCAAAGGCAGCCTCTGATGTGGCCTTTCTGATCTCTGCATGTCTCACTGACTCTCTTACTCTCCTCTGACTGGGAGTTTTCCTTGCTTTGTCTGTATCCTATTTACCCTCGGTTTCCCCTCGTTCCCTTATGTTTCTTGTTCTTTATTGAGGAGATTCGAGCCTGCGTCATGAAAACATTTGCAAGAAGAGGTGATAAATGGCAGCCATATTTCTGACAGTCTTACCACTCCTAGAAGTTCACAATTCCCTTGATATACACACCCTTCCCCCTCCTCTTCCAGTCCTTCCCCTCCTTCCCCCCCTCTCTTCTTTGTGATGACATGTATGCGCTTATGGAAAACAGATGTGGCCCTGTTGCGATGGAAGAGGCGGCGAAAGAAAGAGAAAAAAAAACCAGCATGAGTTTGTGTGGTAGTTCATTAACAGGCTGCAGGAGATGTGGGGAGGAGGGAGAGTTTTTGGGGTCTTGCTGATTCTCTCTTGTGGTCTCCAGAGTTCAGACAGTGACTGTACGCATGCTTCAGTGTCAGGGCAAATCAGGCAGGAGGGGAGGGGGGGTTTCCTTGCGGATATAGCTGGGTCGGGGCGAGGGTAGCCTCAGCTTGCACAGACTGAATCAGCATCTCCTGTAATGGAGGTGTTTTCCTGCAGAGCTTGGGAAACCGTGCCATATGAGACATGGCTCTGAAAAAGAATGTGGCCCATAAAGATGTTAAAATGTTGATTGTTCAACTTCCTCGCACCTGTATTTTCTCACCCACACAATACCTCCCTCTGACATTTAGAGGCTGGAGCGCCGCACCACGCCCGATTTAAAGTGCAGACATTGTGATAAGTGTAACGAAACCAGACATTTAGCCTTAAACTGATAGCTTTTCAGCAGATTCAGCACTGAGCGGGCAGAGACTGGCAGGAACAGCACGCTTAGGAAAACAAAGATCACAAACCGAACCCCTCGGTGAAGCTGAAGGCTGAGATTGGGACATCTGGGGCAACACAAAATATGATTAAATAATGGTTAAATGTTATTTTCCCCGCATAGCTCCATGTGCGGCTAAATGGAATAATATGCAGTTGAAATGGAAAAAAAAGTCTTGGGTATTAATCCCTCTCTTCCACTGGCTGTGCACACCAAAAATAAACCGTGTTTGTAGGTTGCAGCAGTTCAGGAATACTATTGAGCTCTTCCTGAGTTTGTAATGCCTTACTTAAAGGTCAACGTGTTTTCTGATTCGACACTTGTAGCAAGAAAGCACTTGAACAGAGCGTAAACCTCCACTGAAAGCCTTTTCACAACATCTCAGCGTTTACCTGTGTCAGCTAGTTTCTGGATCCCGGCATTGTGAATCCACCTCCACTTCACTGGAACAATGTTTTTAATTAAGTCTGCGCTTTTCCTGTTAAAGCACGTCAGAATACCTATGACACACTAATTGCTGTATTTGGTTGGTACGTAACTACTGAGCTGCTGTGACGCCTGTTTGATAACATTATGGACAAACGGTCAGCATTTTGTTAACAACTTGAAATTATCTTCATTCTAAGCAACAGTAAATTTTCATTGACGTCAGGCGTATTAGTTTCCTATTAATCTCTCTCTGCTCGCTGATTTAACCCCTAGAAAGTCATCTCTGTGTACCAAAGTCACATATTTAGAAGTTTTTCCATGAAATGATTCCCTTCCTGCCTTAAAATGGGTTAGATGTAACTCTACACCATTTTTTCCTCTAGAATGTGTGGATCTACGCAGCCTCTATCTGTGTCCGTGCCTCCTCACCCACGGCAGCTCAGCAGCTCACCTACGACTACTCAAACACTGTAAAACTACTCGACACTACACAATCACAAACTGTAACGCTGGAGTAAATCGGCTGGTCAAGTTCGAACCACAAACCGATCCAGAAGATGCCAGTTCCTTAAGATCGTTACGTGTGAAACCCCACTAGTCTGAATATGCAATTCAGTGTGGAAATGCTTAGTCATTGTCTAGATTGCTTATTCACTCATCCTCTGTCCTGCTGCATATTAAAAAACACACCACATAGACATGTTAACAAGGTGAAAAACTTGATTGTAACCTTTTATAATGGTGCACTGGTGGCACAAAAAAAAGAGGATAATTAATCAGTTTTCTGTTTCATGTTCATTATTGTTCTTGATTTGACTGATCGTGTCATTGAAGTGTTACCTAAAATTATCTATAAAAGATGGACGTAGCCACAATGTGCATTTATTCTGACATCCAGCAGGGGGCGACTCTTCTGGTTAACAAAAAAAGAAGTCTAATAGTGAGGAAGTCCTTGAGACAATGACCCGATTTCTGATTTGATTTGTTACCTCAGTAAACACTTTAATATAAATTTTATGGTCTCAGTTGTTGGTTCCAAGTCTCCTTTAATACAGAATAATGCTCATTTGGTAAATTGTGGTCCCATTTCTAGAAAAATAGACAATAATGCAGGGTATGGTTTGCGACCTTGTCATGTGTAGCAGTGACATCCACCCTCACTTGTTACGGCTCGTTTCAAAACATTGCGACGGTCAAAATCCAAACAGGAAGTTTCAAAGCAGAAGTCCGCAAATCCGTGGGTGACATCATGGGTGCTACGTCAACATTTGCAAAAACAGATCACTCCATTTTTTTTAGATTTTCAGAAAACTTTTTTGTTGTTGTTTGCTTGAGATAATATCAATCAAGCTGAAGTTGAGTGAACTTGACTGAGTAGAAATGACAAAAATAGAGATAAGTTTGATTGATGTCTCAGGTAGACGATGTGGGTTTCTGAAGGTTTGTGAAGATGGAGTTATCTGTTGTTGCAAATGAACTCTTCATATTATATTCAGGTTGTAGGTAATATTAGAACAGTTATGCTTCTCTGTCAGGTACAAATGACGCAAGCATGTGTACTTGTTCAAAGAACATGTGGAGCCCCAAGTGTAACTTTAGCTTTATTGTCGCTGAAATAGACCTCGACTACAAATTTTTTAACAGAACATCTGGGCTACAAACTGGTGGTGTGAGTTTGAAAGACAAGACATTTGCCAAGCAGTTTCACTTTTTCAAAGAAAAACACAAATAGATTGTAATATGGAAAGTGCAGGATCCAGTATTTTTTTTAGGTTAAACCCCAAACTAGGGACTTTTAATGATATTTCTCAGATCTTGCTGCATCTCCTGTGAGCTGTTTTTCTCCTTTAAAACCATTAGTCCCAAGTTACCCAATTTTGTGGAAGTGCAGTAAAAAGAAGTGCATTGCTAAGTTACTGGATTCCCCCTTGAAGGAGTCACAAGTCAGCAGACGTCTTTATTTTTCCCGTCTCAGACTTGCATCAACATACGTTGCTTAATACCCACTTGTTTCGCTCACAAAGAAACAAAAGACAACCCCACCGCCTCCGCTCTTTAACGGGTGACGTGATCACTGCTCTTAACCTTCTATCTGTATATGTGGCATTTGCGTGTGTGAGAGTAAGAGAAATAAGATGTTAAATCCTTTGTTCCTGTTTGTTATATTAGTGCTCAGTGCAGGATGTGGCAGAGCCTTAACTGATGCAAATGAAAACCATGTGTAACCTATATAGCCACTCACCAGTTCCCACCTTTCCAACATCCCACATCCTTGTTACCAGGCAGAGTGGTGCAACAATAACCGCTGCCTGTTCATCAGTCTTCCTGATCCAGTGGGAAATGTGCAGTTTACAGTATGATGGCTATTATGAGACACAATAGGCAAAAGCAGGACTTCCCCTGTTGGGAAGTTTCTATTCATCAGCCTGCCGGCGATACACGCCTGAAACTGGAAAGGCAGAAACATAAAAGGAGCTTGTTAATGATGTTTATTGAGTAGAATTTGACTGAATTTAAAGACTGATGAGATCAGATGTGATGTGAGGACAGAGTTTGCAGATCAGCCTTTGTTTAAAAAAAAAAAGAAAAAGAGGACAGACTGAAGTAGAGTGGCCCTGCAGGACGAGGAATTACCTTTTCATTTATCTAGGTGAAATGTGAGCGAGTGAGGAGATGGCTGGATGAGGCCGGGGCATTGTGGTGTGGTCTTTTGTTGGGCTTTGTGAAGGAGAAGTGAGTCATTTCGCAGACAGTGAAGAAAAGCTCTCCGGTTACACACAGAGAAAAGAAAAGAGAGGACTGTGGGGAAGAATTATGCTGAAGCAATTCTTTTCTCCGCTCTGCAGAGTCAGCTGGGCAAGACAGAAAACATCAAACCGTGACCCACAGCTAAATGTCTGACTTGTGTGCAGGTCACAGAGATGAGTAGAGCAAGGAAAACACCATGCACAAACAAAGATGGATGTACTGAAACTCCCGCACAAGAAAGAAAACACAACGGATTCTTTCCCCGCTAAGTCTTCATTGTGGCTTTATCATCCTTTACCTCGATACAGTCAGAAAAGTCCATTAAACTGATCTGAACCGACTCCCATCCCCCATCCCCCTCATCGCCGTGTCCTGCTGTGCGTCTGGCTCACATGATGCAGTTGGAATTCCAGATGTTGCTCATGGAATTCTGCTCCATCTCTGGCCTCCAAATGTGACTTAACTCTTCTTACTCCTCCTTCATCTCCTCCTCCTCCTCCCCCCCCCAAAAAAGCCTCGTGACTTCTCCCTTCAGCCCCAGCTCTTCAAAACACTGCAGCAAAGTGGAGACAAATGGGCGCCCTAAATCTTTCTGGCACAATAGGAAAATACCTCATCATTTTTAATTGCATAAAGCCTTGTTGCTGTAATCATAACATATCATAGAGCCGCTGACCCCCACCCACTCTCTTTCTCTTGCAGTCAGTCATCTTCGCGGAGAGTCTAATGTGTGCATGGCAGTTGTTCATTAGCGCCATCATTAAGGAGAGAGGAGACGCCTTAGTTTGCTGTTTGAGCTTTTACTGGCTCACGGTGGATGGGAGTGAACACAGCGACTAATACACAAGTAAAGGCATTTATAGCTGTGCAAAACATGCACGAGTGTGTGTTTGTGTTGCTGTACTTGTGAGGATCCCCATTAACCGCATTCGCCCTCTGAGGCCATGATGAAGAATTCAATTTCTTCACTGCTTGTCAAATCCAAGCCTTAAATCTTAAAGAGCGTCCTCCACTTTCCACAAGTTTCTTCATCATCCTACGCTTGTGGAGGCCGTGTGGTCCTCGTAAGTATGGAAACACCCTCGTTACACACACACACCCTCTCTCTTCGCTGTATAGTTGAGATATGTTTTCCTGCTGTGCAGCAACGGGTTTATACAGTCGTCTTCATCCCTGTTTCTACTTAAGCTTTGGATCCAGTCCGCATTTTCCGACCCAGTTTCTGGCCTGCCAGTTTCCGAGCCCCAGTAACGCAGAGTGGTGCGGTCGGGGAGCAAGAAACCTGGAGGTCCAGGAAGACTGGGGAAGACGACATGAAGGAGAGATGTGATCAATACTGCTGATACCGGCAGAGGATCCAGGTGAGAGCTGGATTACTGGACGATTAAAACACTGAGGTGTAAACGGAAGAGTAGATGGCAGAAAATCAAAGCACAGAAAGCCTTTTGAAATTACTTTATTTTTGTAAGAAAAGCTTAAAAAATATAAGTACACACACAGTCTCACTGAGAAAACTAGACGGCGATCATTATCATCATCATCACTAGTATTATCATTGTTGTTAAACTACTTTTATAACCCCTGACTAGCCGTGTAGCACCATTAATTGAAAACTGTACAAGTACAAAAGTAAGTACAATGACAAAAAGGAGTCATTTTCAGATCTTTGATTTATTTTCATTTGAGTTGGATTCAAGGTATAAAAAAAAAGAACAATCAAGTTTCAAGAATACATAACCCCTTTTCCCCATTCACTGTCCCCACATATATAAAATTAAGGCCACTTTCAAAACTGTATGTCACTGTCCAGCAGGACTTTTTAATGACAATATACAAAAACATTCTTTACACAGAGAACAACAACAATAATAGTAATAGTCATAATAATAATGACAGCATCACTTATTATAATAATCAACACTAAAGACATTAATAAAAAAAAAAGGAGAGGACACAGTTGTATTTATTGCTCTAGTCTGATATGAGCGTATCTCATGCTTCATAAGGATGCAGGGTAATGTTTTGTTTCCCTTTTATGGTCCGCACTGGCTCTGACACGTCGTTTTACTGGAAGATTAGGAACACAATGACTGTGCCACTGTGGTTTCCATATGTGTGAGTGTTTTTATGGGAGTGTGTGCAAGTTAATATGGGGGGGTTGGGGGGGGGGGAAATGAACGATCAAAGACGCTGCTTGCTTTTGCGAAGAAACATGCTGGAACAGGCGTCAGAAAGATGCAGGTTCAAAGTGGAAATTCACAAGGACACAAACTGACCACTGACATAAACTAAAAATATGACATTGAAAAAGGCTAAAACAAACAGCAATGAGCTGGCGTCAGTAACCGCGAGAAGAGAGGCAGAGACAGAAGGGAGAGGAAAGAAGGAAAACATGGAAGGACCGAGTGGTTCAGAGATGGAGTAAAAGGAATCTGGCAGTGGTAAGAATATTTTAAAATGCAACTCTGGCACTTTTCCTTCTGCTCTTTCTCTTGTTTCACCTCCTGCTCTGTTACCTGCGTTGCACATTTTCTCCCAATTTTTCTTTTCTTTCGCTCCCCATCTTTCTCACGTCTCTCCCTTCCCTCCCCCTTCATCTACACCTTGTCCAGTAGAGATCGTTGGCAGTAGAGGAGTCGGCGTGGCGTACCGTACCGACGGAAAAACACCAGGGCTGCCAGCACCGCAATCACACACACCAACAGGAAGAGCGGCAAAACCACCGCCGCTGCCCCACTGCCTTCAGCTGTCTCAATAATGGTCACATCAATTTCCTCCTCCACTCTGTCTCTATCCTTCCGGTCCATGTCCTCGTCCTCGTCCCTGCCTCTCCCCCTCTCTCTGTCTCTAGTTCTGTCCTTATCCTCCTGCTCCCTATCCTTCTCCCTTTCCTTCTCCCTCTCCCTCTCCCTTTCCTTGTCCCTCTCCCTCTCCTTGTCTTTGTCGTGTCCTCCGCCTCTTCCTCCGTCCGTCTTTGGGTCTTCGTTGGGGCAGCCCATCCAGTCACGAAGGGCTGATTTTGGGTATCCGGGCTCCACGCGCATCATCTGGTTGTTGAACTTCCAGTACTTGTTGGCTTTGTAGAAGTAGGTGTATGCTGAGGGATTAAAGGAAGAAATGTGAGAAACACTACTCGTAACAAGTGGGGAAAAAATAAAAATAATATACTACACAACACCCTTACCTTGATCTTTGCTCATGAAGGCTGACTTGATGTTGTCAGGCACTCCTTGCCACACACTGACAGCTTTTGGATAGCCATCGTCAACTGACCGGGATTCTTCGTTGAAACGGTAATACCTAAACAAAAAAGGAGAGAAATGTGAAAAATAGAGCAGTGGTGATGAGTTCATGTGAGAGCTTGTAACTTGTAACCTTTCTTGACTTTAAACTTGACTTGTCCTAAAAGACTTGACACCTGACTAACCTTTAAAACTTTACCGAGACTATCCCTTAAAGACTAAATACATTTGGATTGGATTTGTCTTTAACAATGTGAGCGCAGACTTGCCAGAAGGATTTCGAACTTATCTGAGATGTTTTTGTTTTGACATTCTTGAGACTTTGTTTGGTCTTGGATTCTTCTAAATGACTGAACATGTGGTTTTTCTTTGGCCTGATGGACTTCAGACTTGTTTTTGTAAATGTCCTAAACTTGCAACCAGACAAGGAAAAAAAATTTCAAACTCGACCTTGAATACACCTGAAAGACTAAATACAGTGAATTGGTAGAAGCTTGTCTTGAATGTCGTCAGTGTCAACTTGGACTTGACCAAAGGGATTAAAGACCTTCTTAGAGACTTGTTTTGACATACTTTACACTTGTTTTTGTCTGACCTTGTTCTGCCAGACTTGACTTAGACTTGTCACAAATGTCGTGAAATTTTGACCTTAAGAATTTGACGCTTGATTTGAGACTTGGCAGACTTGAAGCTAGATTTCAGACCTGACTTAGACCTTTACCATAAGACTCAATACCCGAATTAAACTCAACCTGGATTTGTCTAGAAAACTTGAAAGATGACTTGGCCTTGCCTTTAAACACTTGAGCCTAAACTTGACTTCAAGAACTTCATATTTGACAAAAGACTGTTCAGACAGATTTAGACTTGACTTAGACTTTTCTTGAATCTCTTGAGTCATGACTTGCTTTTGACCCCTGGAGTGTGTTTCTGCTGAGCTAAATCACTGGACAGACCGCAAGATCAGTGTTGTGTCTGCAGAAATATGTCAGAGGGAGTAGCATGAACTCTTATAAAAGACAGACTCGGACCGAAAACTGAGGTCTGTGCAATCATGTAGGTGGCTGTTTTTACTTATAATGACAGACTGTCATGGTTTATCCCCCTTTTTATACTAACTGCTGTATTACATATGGGAAAGCTTAGCAAGCATTAAAGTTGCCTCAAGGTTTATTTTCATGTTCAAATGAGTAGCAGTTCTGCAATTCATGTTTAACTTTATATGGTCAAGATGTAAACATGTCTTTTGGTGGTCGTGACGCTAAAGGATTTTCCTTGGCATCTTCATTTTATAAACTTCAGCACAGTTTTGTTGTGGCACACATATGCAAGGATGCTGACTCACTTGTTTGCTCTGAAGTAAAATGTCTGCCCAGTGGGAGTGTAGAAGAGAGCAGCGTCTATCCGATCTTTAGGAAGCCCAGTGCCCATTTCTTTAAGACTCTTAGGGTATCCAGCGTCCAGGATAGATTCACTGAACACCCAATACCTGTCCCCTGCAGGGAGATAGAGTCAGAGAGAGACGAGTTGTGAGACAGGTGGAAGGTGTTACTTGTTTAATGATGAAGGTAAAATTAGACTTACCTTTAAAGAAGGCAAATGTCCCATCTTCCCTTTCGAAAGCAGCATTAATATGAGTGGGCAACCCCCTCCAGAAGTGACCAATCGGCATGGGGTATCCATCCAGCACATGGTTGTTACGTACTCGCCAGAACCACTTGTCCTGAGATGGGAAAAACAAAACAAGATTCACTAACAGCCTCTTAAACAAACTCTGGTCCAAACTCCAGCCTTTCTAGGTGGGCTTACCTTGAACACAAACATTTCTCCTCTGAGGATGGCGATGGTGTCAAAGTGTCCGTCACAGATGTTGGGGCCAAAGCGAGGTTTGTCGGGTGAGAAGGGGGGTTGGGGGCTGTTGTTAGGCGGATGTGGTGTTACAGGAGGGGGCTGAGGGCCTGATCCAGACCCTGTTGGACAAGGATATATGACAATTCTTTAAAAGACCTAACTTTAATGGTACATGACAACAGGGGTGTTTCAAGGGATTGCGGCATTTCCCAGCACTGAATACTCAATAGGTGTACAACTAAGCAATGTCGCATCCACAGGTGTTCTCAAACAGGAAACCAGTACAGGCTTTACCCTCCTACAACAAACACTGGCTGCACCTCATTGGATGAAAACTTCTCTCATGCTCATTTCGAGCTGGACCAACATGGTGACTCATTCTGAGTCGGGTGTTTCTAAAAACACTTAAGAGTGTTAAAAAAGCCAAGCAGTTGCTGAATCTGTCTTCATTTTGGTAGGTGGTAGTTTTTGCTGGGAGCTTAAAAGTTTTTTGGGATTTTCCAGAGGCGAGGAGTCACAAATTAGCCTAGACCGCAACTTCCTGCAAATGAGTTGTGGCCGACGTGTTGTCTCTTGAGGTAAAACAAGGTGCAACCAGAATGCATTGCTTGCTGCTCACATCGGCAATTATTAGAAAGGAAATGACGGATCCTGTGGACACGTTCTATAACTCTAGTTTTTAACATATATACCTTCCACTGCTGGCTTTGTTAGTTCAAACACAACTTTACTGACGATCAAACAGTAGTCAATTAAACAAACATAGCAACTGTTTGAAACGAAAATCTGTTTTATCCATGATCAGAAAGACGCTGTTTAAAGACGCGACATTTTATGGAGTCTGTGGCAGTGTAAAGCTTCTTGTGTTCCAAAAACTTGGGTGTTTAGCAGTGGTTTGAGTAATGACTCACCATAAAGTTGCTGTACGCCTCTGCGGTCGTCGTCAGGAAGTTGGAAGTTCTCTGTGTCCATCCACTGGTAGAAGGGAGCCATGATGGCTGAGGGATCATTGGAGTGCTCAAGACCCAGAGCGTGACCCAATTCATGCACCGCAACAAGGAAAATATCATTGCCTGAAACAGTGTCAACACAAAAACAGTTTGTAAGGACTTTTTAAAACACGAGTGTGTTGAGTAGTTGACTTTGATTCTATGTATAGGAAAAAGAGGAAATTCTGCTGTTTCCTAATTTTAAAGTGACTCAAAAGCACACATTCACTTGATGAAACAGTAGATCAAAAATAAAATCATCTGCAAGTCACATGAAGATGTGTTTGACTCAAAGGGATGACACTGCACATTTTTTAGTCAGCTGCTCTAACAAAAATTCTTCTCCGCAGGCGTTCACTGAATCATATGTATTGACACAAGACTGGGCCTGTTGCTGCCCCGGTTTTGCTTGTTACCGCAGAAGCAAAAACTCCTCACTCTCAACATGCAAAGCAACTGCAAACTTTTTTCTGTGTCATCATTTTTCAGTGATTTGCAAAAGAAAAAAAAAAACAAACTCATCTGTCCAAATGCTAGTTTCAACATAGAGCCTCACCTGACAGATCCCGGTCTCCAACTGTCCACGGCTCAGCTGAATCAAAGTGGGTGTCTCCTCCGATGCCATTACCAGGAAAATAGGCGTGAGCCAGGAATCCCCCTTCACCATCGAAGGGGCTGCTGTCACCGTGGAAACCTTCTGCGAAGAAGAGCATGATGTCGGCAAACTCTTCCACCTTGTCGCGAATGTAGCTGTAGGGAATTTCCCGGAAACGAAGTGGGGTGACGCTCTCCCACACCTTAAAGGCCTTCCTGATGGCCTCGTGGGTCTCATACTCGCCCACCTTCGGGGTGTAGTTCTGTATACTGAAGGGGGTGTATTTGTGGGCGTGAGAGGAAAAGGAAAGAAAAAGTAAGACAGGGTGTTAATTCGTTTTTATACAAAAGTCATTTTCGGTCACTCAATATTTGTCTCATCAGTTTGAGTTTTCTCAGATGAGTCCACTGAGTACGAAGATAAAATGAAGTTGTCCGTGATGCCATCACATCACATTGACTTGAAGCATTGCTGACTTACGAGAAAGTGATCTCTTTCTTGTTCCACTTCAGGCCCTGGATGGCATATCGCTTCCTCCTCAGGTTGCTCTTGAGTTCGGCACCAAACTTATCAGGGACACCACAGCGCGCCCGTTTCATTGCCCTGCCAGACAAAAACAAAAAAAACATTACACTCACAACAAGGTAACAAAATGCATTTTTCATGTGTTTGAGGACAGCTAAATATAGAATAGAGCTGTCTGTGGTACTCACGCGACAGTGTTTTCATCGAACACGCCGGTGACAGTCAAGCCGTAGAACCTTTGCATGGCAGCGATGGCTGAGGGGACGGAGTGAGGGGAGCGGAGGGCGTGAGTCCTCAAGTCTCCTGGGGGCAGGTAACCGTACTGTTGCAGCCATGACTGCAGATCGAAGCAAAAAAAAAGGAGACTGATGAGGCATATTGCAAACTGGAACCAAGGAACCAGACACAAAAACATTTCTCATTCCACCTGATGTTTGTTTCTGAACATGGGCAAAGGAACTGTTTGGTATAAAGGACAACAAGTTCAGGACTTTTTTTTTATGCGACTGCAGTAAAAACACATTCCACACTGACAGCGTAAATAATCCCTCAAATAACTTCTCCCTGTGTTTTGGTATTTTGTAGCCAGCATGAACAACATCAGTCTCAAGCACCTGGCATGTCTCCATTTAATGACTAAACGCAAATGTTATTCAACCATCGACAACGGACACTCTGGTGAGTGTGTGGACTAAAGTTGAGTGAGATTGGCTTGAAAGAACACAGCCAAACTTAAGCCCAGAATAAGGACAGTTCAGGTTTCAGCAGAAACTGAATGAGGAATTCCCCCCTCCAAAAGTTAAAGATTAATCTGAGTTTCTGCAGTGAAGTTGTTCTGTCGCTGCTCGTGTGCCGGTTCAGTCGAAACTAAATGACTACATGAAAGCGTTTTTTTTAAACCATTTGGCACACACATTCTGATGGTCATGAAGGCCAAGCTCCAGATCCCTTGGTCTCAGCTGAGCTTGACCTTACTTTCCCCTGGAAACCCATTTTTACTGCAGTGCTGGTTTGACATCTGGACCAGCGCCAGCGGCTTCGCTCCACACCTCTCCCACACAGCTTCTCCCAAACTCTTTCCCTCTCGAACTAAAGCTGAAAAAATAACACTGAGGCTATTGTAAGCACAGTGAAAACCGAGACCACTTTGATATTCTGCTGTACACAGTGACTTTGTGAGCTTGTCATGCACTTTCAGGATGTGTTTCATGGTTCGGATATAAAGGGCGCCTGACTGATAAAGCCTACCTGTTTGGGTGGGATTTGTCCTTGCATGATGGGGCGTGATTTGACACAACTTAATGTGATCTGTTATTTGTTTTGGTTGGTTTTGATCCAAAAGTATGGACAGAGTAGGTGTGTGTGTGTGTGTGTGTGTGTGCAGAGAAAAGGATTGAGAGAAAGAAGAGAAAAAGATAGGGAGTGTCCCAGGGTGAGACTCAGGCCTTGGGCAACCTCAGCCGATGTCTCCAGTCAAGCAGCAGCAGCGTCAGTCAGTAATTTAACTGGGAATTTCTTCCTAGTCGCATCCAAACCTCAAAGTCAAACTCTTCCCCCCACGTTCATGTCTCTGTCTTCGCCTCTTCACTCCACCCCTTCTCCTCTCTCCTTATCCCTCTCTTATGGAAAACCCAGAGACTGGAGGGTAAATACTCATGAACAACCACACCCTGAGCCGCTCAATTATTGCTGTAATGCCTATCTGCTGCTAATAGTTGGTAAATACAATGAGGGCAAAACCATTTTCACTGCCTTGTTTCAGCATTTTCCACTGAAAATGTACAGCAAGCGAAGGTGCTGACGTGACTGATTCTGTGTTTTCCGTCTGTATGCTTTTATTACATCTGTATCGAACAACTGATGCTCGTCCAGTTTGGCTGAGCTTGAGCAGGAGTTGAATGGCAGCTTCGGAGGCCCTTGAAGGTTTAATCTGTCCCTCTGTGTCTGTCCAAAGGAGACATGGAGGTCTCGGTGTTTAGACTTCACCCCTGAATGAGCTCTTTCTGGTTCTGACTCACCCATGGAGCGCCAGTGGACACATAAAGACTCACTGTTTGCCACTGTTACACCGTAAGCGGGAAAAAGAAGAGCACAAGGAGGGAAAGATGAAGCTTAGTTGGATGTAGAGGGTTGTAATTAAGAGTCATGTCGAGACTGCTCCAGTATGTTCTAATAAACCAACGTAGGTTTCGCCTCTCCTGAAGTCAAACTGTAGAACTGGTCATTCACTGCGAATGTCTGCGTTTTGAAGGCCTCATTTGACTGAGATTGAAACCCTATTCTTCTCGTTCACACACTCACTGTTTTCTTTTCAAGAAAAGCCTGAATTTTGCCCTCAGCTCAGTCAAAAGGCTGCTGTTGAATGACACTGAAGACTTGTTTCAGCTTTAAGGCTTCCACACCTCATTCATGGGTCCCCCAGGTGACTTGACAAAGGCTTATTCACCGACTATTTTTGACCACACTAATGGGCAGGGCAACTAACGCAGCAGCAGGAGGAGGAAGTGGTCACTGTTTACAGTACCACAGGAGATGACAGTCCAAACTAAAACAGCCTTTTGAAGAAGAAGAGCAGTGGTTCCCAGCATGCTCTCTTACTCACACAGGCCTGTCACAAGCACTGCTTCACTGATGACCCATGGTTCCAATTATTTATCCGTTCCAGTAAGCTAGCTACTTTGACCATTTGTTATTTACTTAGGTTAACAGTTGAATTGCTGTTTAAAATCTTCGTGGTTGTTGATTAAACTCCGAAAAACTTGGTTTTGTGTGTCCAAGTTGCATATTTAGAAGGTTTTTCCCATTAAAATAATCCTTTTCTGCCTTCAAAATGGCTGAGATGTAAGTCTACAGCATCTTCTAGAATGTCGATGGAGTTCCCGCCCATTCCTCAATCCACAACTCCCACTTTGCTGCAGCTCGAGCACACCAGCTCACCTTTAGCTCCGCTCAATCACCGTAAAACTACTATACACTACAGCTCAATAAGCAATATTTTGAACCAATATACATTTTGCAGTAAATCTAAAAAATATTGGTGTCAAAATTTAGAATAACTCAAACTCTAACACAAAACTTTGTCGAAATGCTTTTTCAAAAATGTATGTTTTACATTTTTTTATTTTTTTTTCCTAACATTTATTCTTCAGAGTTGATTGCACTTCATTACTTGACACAAAACCAACCAGATAGTGCTGTGGGCGGGACGCTGCTCCAGACCTCAGAGTGAATACAGGTAGAGAGAGGTGGCTGCATCAAAGCAGGAAGAGGATATTTGAAATGTACTTTAATATCAGGAATACCTACATTCGGAAAATACAAGAATCAATAATCCGCCATGGCACTAATCGACTGAGTTCCTCAGGTTTGTTACATATGAAACCCTGAAGGCAGAATCAGTGGTTTTGACTCTTGTTTCAAAGCGGAAATCCTCAGCAATGGTGTTGGCCACCTACTGCGAGCATTGTGTGTCTTTAGCATATAAAAAACACCATGTGGACATGTTAGGAAAGTAGAAAAAAAATTGATTTTCACTGAGGGGGTCTTTTAGTTTCTCTTGTGCAGCGTAAAGCATTGAGGTGCTGCAACATCCCCACTATCTGGGTGCACGTTTTCATTTAAAACTTTCAATGGGTTCAAAATGACTTCAGCTGCTCTACTGTTAATGTTTCTACGTATCTCCTAGAAACTGTAGAAATACCTCCTTTGGTTTTAGTATCCCTAGTTGGCCTTTTAAACTGATGGATGGAGGCATTTTAGTGCAGCAGTGTGTCATGATCCCTTGATGTTTAACACACAGAGCAAAGGCACTTTCAGGCCAGATCTGGGGATTTTTACAGTAAAGCTCGCTCACATGCAACGATGTGAGTTTAATGGTTTAATGGAAGATCTACAAGAATCAAACAATGGTTGCTATGGGTGTCACCAGGCAGAGTGCTCATTTTGCATAGGATGAGAAAAGGAGACGAAGGGATAGCGAGTCAGTTGTTCCGTTTGCTGAAGGCCAATGGAAAGAAACTCTGGTCAACAGCGATGGGAGTCCAACTGAGGCATGCTGGGTATACAGCTCCTCATTACACGTCCACTCTGTCCGTCCAGAGAGCTGCAGTATTATGTCAGATGTCATAAACACGTGAAATCCCCTTCACTTGCAGCAGCTCATTACTGGCTGCTAGCGTGTGACCGTGTGTGTCAGCAAGTTTGTGCGGAGAAGCGAATTTACCGCAACACCTCAACCAACTTTTTAAATTCTTTCTCACTGTATGAAAGTTTGCCCAACGCTTACGCCGTTGCCCGAGGAAGGCATTTACGACCTCTCCGACCCCTCCGGCCGAGAGCTCCTCCGCACACATGTAGAAAACCTCTTTCGGCGTGTGTAATCCCCCAGCTGCTGTCTATTAAAACAACCCTTCTTCAGCCAACACCAGCAAGACCCGGTGACACAAGAGTGGAAAAACACACATTTCTGCCAATGTCATTTGAGCAAGGAGTCATTCCCAAGAAATCCTCAATGGCCGGATTTGGTAAAAAAAAAAAAAAGGAAAAATGTGTCCTCAAAATTTGGCTCATTGCTGGCTTCTTCTTTTTTTTATAAACCGGAAATGAGGTAATGACTTTGAGTATTACCTTATTTCCTTCAACACCTTCTATCTTTCCTCAGGGAAGCTGCCTCGGGCCACCCACTGATGATCCTAACAAAGCTTTTGTCTAAAACCTGCACACTCTTCCCTCCTTCCTTCCTTACTTCCTTCCTTCTTCTAAATGACAAATGAGACTTGTCCAACAGTAAAGTTACTAGTTTAACCAATTAGACTGAGCTTAAGTCACTGCTTATGCTCTTTGATGGCAGCTGAAGTGGGACACACAGTGTATTGATGCAGGATGTCTGCACGACAGCTATGATTTACATCCTGTCCTATTGAGTAGGATAATTGCTTCATTTTCCTCCTTTTTCCCAGATTGCATCACTCCCACCACCACAATGCCCTCCTTTCTGGTCTGCAACAGCCTCCGCACTGTCCTCCCTTCGTCACTTTCATCATCTCATTTCACGAGCATTTATCTTTCTTTGTTGCGAATGATCTCAGCGTGCAGAAATGTCTTTGTACGTATGCAGAGGAACAAATCTGTGCCCATATGGTAGATCTGTGTGCGTTACAGGCAGGTGGTTGCTGACACACCAGGGTGTTTTAGAGGTGAAGCTGACCACGTCCTGTCTCTGCCACAAACCAAAGGAAGTGACTTGTGTGCGTCCACGCAACCTCCAGCTGTTTATCTCACCAGAACAGGCCCACTGACCAACAAACAACCTGATTTGGTTTATTCTTAATTAAAGTTCAAACATCCTACAGAGCAGCAGAACTGTGCACTGATGCTCCTGATTTGTGGGTTTGTGGAGGCAACATGTGGGATCACAGGCAGAAAAAGCTACAAAAAACACAAGAATGTTGATCGTCTTTTTGCGTAAAATCAAATTTTTTGAGCTTGTTCTGGCAGAAAGTTACACTTGATCTTCTGCGTACATTGGACACATTCTTGACTTTCTTATTGATGATACAAAAAATTCAACCTCAAACTGAAGGACTTTATGACTATTTCCAAAACAAACAATAGGTTGTCCTCCAATGAACCCTAGAAGTTTTGCAGCACTTCATGCCGTAGTGAACATTTTGAATTTGACGATTTGTTGAACAGTGATATAAGAGAATCGAGAATTTTAAGCGCCTTGTAGGCTAGTCTCGCCACTCGGCAGCCATCTTTGTAACATCCCCGAGTTATGTTGGGCTAACAAGACCACACTCTGTCTAAATTAATAGGGATGGAGTCATTCTAGTAATTTCAATGGTCCTTGGGGCATAAAATCTGCAGAATAACTTGTCAAAGCTGCTAAAAACAAGATGGATGTTTGATTGTTATAAAGCAGATTATTGGCTTATTCAGGCTTTTCTTGGACAGGTGTCTTTATGGAACTAACACAAAGTTTTCTATTCAGGATTCTTTCCGTCTCTCCTTCATAATATCTCTGGTGAAGCTACTATTGTTATTTAAATTACACTTTTTTTTTTGCTTAGTTGGCGTTGCCACCATTATGTCACTCCAGTAGATCCAAAAACCCTGTAATAAAGAAGAACCTCCACACCAGTGTGTTGACTGTGAAAATGTGCAGTAATTGTTTCTGCAAACTCCTTGACATTTGCATCCATAGACGCTCCATGCTCAGCCACTAGCCTGTCTTTCCAAGGACCACTGCTTCAGAAAACATTGATAACTGAGATTTTATTGTCGTCAAGCGTTGGTTTGTGTGATAAAATTTCAGTGTTCTCAATTATGGTCGGAGGCGACTCCCTGTTTACATTTTGCGGATTGTGCTTCAAAGTATCCAGTCTAATGTAGGTCAATGGAGTAACTCAACTCCACTTTCTTCCACTGGCACGGCTGGAGTTATAATTCCATAGGCAGGATACAGCGATCAGACAGATGATTGGCGCCACCGTATGACCTATTAAAATTCATATTTCTTTGATGGCATGCGTGCATGCGTTGCACGAACCCTGCGCACGCACAATCACGCAGTACTTCCTAATAACGCGAAAGGAAGCAGGTGTGTAGGATTATCAAAACAGAGTCACATCCTGCACCATGAGCAGAAGCTGTGTGATGGTACGGCTCACACTGCTGACAGAAACAGATCAGAAGAGAAATTTGCTGAACAGATCAGATCACAGAAAAGAACAAATCAGGAGATGAACATTCTCCGATCTGTGCTTCAAGATGGCACTTTTGGAAGATACACTGGAAGATTATCCACAGCTGAGCGAAGCCGAGATGCTGCAGAACCTCTCAGATTGTCGAACCTGCCTCCCCTTCATTCGTTGCTCTGATATAACTCAGGACAGATGTCAACAATTACATCCTCTCCCCCCCTCCTTCACCATCCCTCTGAATATATAACTGCACCCACAGCTCTCAATCCCTCCGTCCATTCCCACAAAAATTGCCTGTGTCTCTGCCCCGACCACAATACAAGCTAATGCATTTCTCTTCGCCTGCTTTTTTTCTGCTGCTCCCCTGCTTTTGCCCTCTCAGCATTTCTCAGTGTTTTCATGAGCGCTATCATCATTATGGGCTGCTTCCTCTAACCCAGGGTCAAAGCCCTTCCCATATACCCCTGCGCCAGCAACTGCAGAAATTATTCTCCATCAGGATGCGGAGTTATAACAAAGCCATTATGGCAGCCATAAAACCAGGCTGACTGTGATTATAATTATGAGCAGATTTTGTTGCTGTCAAGTATTTAAAAAACACAACATTTTATATACATGTAGAAAACCCCTCTCCAGATCATCTAAACTCCAAATGCATCTCCTTATCCTTGCTTTCTTTATCCTATCTTTCTTAGATGGTCATGTTTTTGCTTTAATCCTCAAGTCTAGATTTAGCTATCTGGTTTCATTGTTTTGGTTTTTTGTGGATAACTTGGTGAAGCCTGGATTTATGTATCCAGTTTGCACTGCCCTGTCCTTGATTGTTGACCCAGTTCTTATCCATCCAGTGTGGATTTATTTATCTAGCTTTATCCATCTGATGTGGATTTATTTGTCTGGCTTTCTGTGTGTTTTCCTCACCTCTGGGTTGATCTGTCGCTCCGTGGCTCCCTGTGCGCTCAGCTCCCACACCACCGCCAGCAGCAGCAGCCGGACAAGGGATTTCAGCTCTGGTGCCATCACTCGACTCTCCAACAAAAAAAAAAAAAAAAAGTCTCAAAAAACAGGCAGACTCCCTAGCAGCTCGCACGATCTTCTCTTTTGTCAAAACATTATGCGTGGAAAGAAAAAGTTATCCCATGCACGAATTTTCGAACGAGCTCGAACTTTACGCAAAGTAGAAAGAAAAGAAAAGAAAAAAAAACAACAGCAAATGTGCAACTTATAACTGGAGTTTCTTAAACCATCAGAGGTGTTTGTCCACTCTGTGCATTCTTATCGCAGTTTTTGGATGAATTGTAACCAAATTTATCGGACGTTACTGGAAGCAGGAAGTCTGTGGAGCTGCAAGCGGTGCGTATTTTATGTCCAAATTCTGCTTGCGCTTTGCTCCAGATGTTGCAACCGACTTTGTTTTCATGAAACTCCTCCTGTCCTTCTCTTCCCTATCCTCCAGTCGGCTTATTTTGATCCCCTCTCCTCTTTCTTCCCCTTTCTCTCTCTCTCTTTCTCTCTCTCTCCCCTCTGCAGACGTGGTAGTTTGATTCTCCCCGGAGACCTTCAGCTGGAAAGTAGAGGGTTGTAAACCATCCCCCTCCTGCATCAGCCCGCCTCTCCGCCGTGGAGGGCTGGAATCAACTTGGTGACCCTGGCATTGGACTTGGCACGGTTTGCTCTGACTTGCCCTTGGGCAGTGATTAAATGCTTTCGAGCTCGTTAAAATGCATGAAGCTGTTATTATTTAGAGCGGAGAGGGAAAAACACAATGAGAAGGACAAATTCGTCAACAAATTGCGCAGCTCAAACAGTTTGGAGTGCAGTGGAATAGCAGCTTGAAGTGACGATGTGGTCCATTTAAGGTGATTTATCAACACAATCATCTGCTGTCGTGGAATTAGGCCTTAAATAAATCAGATTATCTATCAGTTAAGCCACTTATTTAACCAAAAACAGCTTTTGTGCACCAAAGCTTCACATTAATCTCAAGACAAATTAACTATTATTTCCATGGAGTTTAACTGTTTTGATCTTGACTAAGTCATTCTCAGTTTATTACCGTTTGTTTTCCACAGATTGTTTTTCTATCACACTGGCTCCTAATGAGTGATGCACAAATACTATATGCAGCATCAAACTGTGTTTAAAAAGGGGGAATTGCGCCCTCTAATGTACACATTGCACATACATTTAAACAGCCTTATATAGGTAGGACTGACCTGCTTCACATTTTTTTTTATATTACATGCTTTTCTCTTTCTATTTAACATTTCCACCTATGAAAGGACAGTTTTGGATTCCAGATCACAACATGCACAAGAACCACCTTAACTGACTGAGTGTTTGTGTTGCAGTTCTGATCTGGAACCAAACCAACACCGTCTGAACAAAGGTAAAAGAAGAGACAAGCATGTAAAGTTAAACTTACTTGTTTGTAGCAATGGCCCCTATAGATTTCACACAACACTGGAAGGCTGTTCCTTGATGCTCAGACACAGACAAGCATGTAAGTACGTCGACACATAGAGCGTCTCGAGGCACATTTTTACCTCCTGTAATCTAATTTATGTGCACACAAACTGCTAAGAAAAGACAGCTGGCCTCCTCCGCTCCTCTCCACTCGGCCTCTCGGTTTATACGACACCCGGGAGGGGAGTTCTGAACGTCTTGACAGGAAACAGGGATCAGTGACATCTGCATGTGACGGACTGTGGCAGTTAACCAGACACACAAATGTCCACAATGGGGAAATAAAAAGACAATATTCCAGCAGCTGGGGCACCAAAAAATACTGTAAAATAACAGAACATAGCAATCTCATAAAGATCTACTTTTAAATAACTTCAGTTTCTCAATTTTACTTGAGATCATGTGTATTTTTTTTTTTTTACTTTTTTAATGTTTAATGAAAGATATTTACATACAAGGGGACAGGGATATTTATATTTTTTTATAATCAGCTGTAATACTGCAGAACTCTTCACTATAAGTTGGGTTTTGTTATGCAATTTTATGTTTATTTTTTTTTAAGTCTCAAATTTCTGCTGGAAAACTAGTAATTCAGTTTGTGAGTTCAAGATTCTATTATTGTTATTTTAGTTATTTTATTATTGTTATTTTTAGATTATATCAAGTTTAATATTTGCATGAAACTTCAAAAAACTATAATTATGCCTCCAAAAATATAGTGTTGCATTTAGGTCACATCATGTGTCATATGACCTTTTACATGTCACTTCATCTTGTATAGATCCAGCAATTCCAAAGTTAAAATATCTCAAGCAACAGTGGGCAAGATTTTCATCCCAAATTGGTTTTTAATGTGGATATATTGAAAGTACAGCTTACAACAAACAGACATAGACTTCTGATATATATATAGAAACTGAAAGTTTTAGTAACTTTAGTAACTGAAAATGTGTTACAGATATTACTTTTGGACCAAACAACAATCATAATATTCACAAAGCTGAAGGGTAAACGTCACACACACAAAAAAAAATCATGTCCTCACTGGGCTCACAAACACTGCAAGTGTGCTTCTGGTTTGACAGGACAATATTAGTGAAAATATAAACCACAATGACATGAGTGAGTAGTTTTCAGAACCACAAGATGGGGACAAAAGACTTAACATCCCCCCCAGTAACACATTCATATTGTTGGCCTTGTTTGCTCTTAAGAAGCAAAATTTAGTCTTGCTGGCCTACTTTCCCAGGTTGTAGCTCCAACCTGGGTTGCAGCATTTGCCGAAATATATTCTTTTGGTTAGCTTGAGTCTCCTTTGGTGCCAGTTGGATGAGATTTGGTACATGGCACAACAGTTGTAAAATGTTTACAAAATGACATACAAGTATTTAAGCTAGTTCTTTTAGTGTACTTTCTGGTGACTCGTTAGGAACCTGATCATGTCAGATTTGTTCGAAATGAAAAACCGTACCCATGTGGGCTTGTTGTAAGTTGAAGCAAACACTATGAATTATTTTACCCTGGTCTGCTATGAAACACTGATACAACAGGGATACTTTTTTTCCTTATTTCCAAACACGGTATTTTTTTCTGTTAGGATGTACTTCAGTTTGTTTCCAACTTCAGCCAGACAAAGATCGTGTCACTTTTTAATAAATCCAGCAAAGCCTGGACTTATTTTGTTGCTCCTTGAATATCTTTTATATTTATTTGTACAATAGTTGTCTCTTTTTTTTTTTTTTTTAACACAACAGGACCAAGCTGATTGACTCACGACTTTCACATACAGACATATTACTCTGACTATCAAACTGACAGGCTACCTGAAATGTGTTAAGGAAGCAGTACTATGCAAATGTCCATACAGTTTCACCAAAAGGTAAGCAATGATTGAAAACCCCAGAACATTTTCTAGCCAATCACGCCGACTCTAGTTATGACTCTTCGCCACACTCGTCCCCAGCTTCCTCAGAGGCCCTCGGCTCCACCTGCGATCGACCAGGCGATTTTGCCGACTCATTTTCTCCTCGACCTGCGGCGGTCGGGTCATCAGCTGGCTCGGTACTGGTGTTTAGGAAGGCTTGGTACTGGTTCCAGAAGCCTGCTGAGCTCCTGGTGGCTGGAATGTTTAAGGAAGTCATAGATGTAGAAGATGGAAGCTGATCAGCGGAAGAACGACTACTCCGGGCTGGTGGACGTGACGTTTTGGTTACGACACCATGGTGCTTCATGTGCCCCTGGGAAATAATAGAAATAAAACCAGTGAGAGTAAAGCTAGACATAGCTAATAAACATGTCCAATATAGTGTAGATTAAATCCATGGCTTGTTTAATTCAACGTAAGACCTGAGAACGTATTACTTTTTCTTTAAGAGGTGCTCTGACTAATATTTCAATTGAGCATGGGTTATTTCATATTTCACGATAATGATTCTCATTATATTGAACTTTTACCTCCATTTCTACTGCTATAATATACACTTCTGTTAAAGCTGAAAGTTTGTTTTCACCTTCTGAAAAAAGTTCTACAATTATTCTGCCAGCAAATCCTGATACATCTCTAATAGAATTTAATTTGATGGCATGTAGTTTTTTTCTAACCTTCAGTCCGCTGCGACTGGCATACTCTTTTCCACACTCAGCGCAGCAGTAGGTTTTCTTCTCAGGACGAGACATCGGAGACGGGAGTGTTGGAGCGAGGCTGATGGGAACAGAAGCATCCAGCACTTCACTTGGAGCCAGTGCAGTAAGCCTCACTTCCGCCCGATCTTCCCGCCCAAATGAACCAAAATTGAAGCTCTGACGGGTCTCCCTTGCAAAACTGGCTGCTCTCTGTGATCCGCCCCTCACTTCAGCACCTGTAGTGTCTGGAGTTTCCAAGGTGGCTGTCGTTTTGGGATCCTCGTCGGGCACAGTTGCTTGGTCTTGCTTTGGTGTTGTAGGTGGAGGAGACTGAACTTTGTCTTCTCCCACAGGTTCTGGTGACTGAGGCCTTGGAGAGGCTGAGTCAGATTCCAGGGTTGCTGTCGCATTCACATCTGAAACATCCTGACTCGGGACGGGGTTAGAGGTGGAGCAGGTGTAAGCAAACGGAGCACCAAGAGTAGTAGGTGTGTTTTGCAATTCCTCCAGGTTTGATTTAGAGCCAAGGAAGGCATCAGAGGAGGTAGATGCTTCATCCTCACCACAGTCCACTACCAGGGCAGTAGGTGATGCTGTGGTTTTGGTAGCGTTGGAGGGAAGTGGTGAAGGGGTAGCTGTAGGAATATGGACGTCAGCAGCGGCTTGTTGTTCAACTTGGTTGTCTTCATCAACTGGAGAAGCTTGATCTGTCTGCTGGGAGGCTGGTAAGGGGACACTAACACAAAGGACAGGGGGGTCTGCACTGCCTGGAGGTGGAGTTTGTGTGGTGGGATTCATGAAGGGGTCAGGGCTAAGGTCAGAGGGGGGGATGTGGTCTGGGCTGCAGGATGGAGACTTGCTGGGATTTTTAGTGAATTCAACTGATTTCATACTGCCAGAAACAGGAATGGAGCCAACTGCTGGGGCCGGGCTCTTAGAGTGGCCGGCCAGAGGGGGTGTTTTACTAGAGGCAGCATTTGGGTCAGTGGACTGAGACTGAGACTGAGATTCTAGCAAAGGTTTGGCATTCGATTCAGTTGGCATCTCATGTGCAGAATTCTCAGAGCCATCTGGGGGCAACTGTCCACCAAGGTGCATTCGGATGTGGTGCTGAAGCACCAGAGCATTAGTGAACTTGCGCTGGCACAGTGGGCAAGAGTTCTGCACACGTGCATTGGGTGGTCGGGCATGGTGAGTGGCGAGATGTGACCGCAGGCTGCCTTTGGTAGAGAAGGATCTTCCACATATTTTACATGGAAAAGGACGTTCTCCGAGGTGCGTGGCCTGGTGCAGCCGCAGCGCTCTGGGACAACTCAGCACCCGAAGACACACCCCACACTGATTGTTTGTCAGGTTACCAGCTGGACCTGTGATGTTGAGCGATGGCAGCATGCCCCCTGCCATTGCACTTGCTCCATTTGCACTCATGCCAAGGGCAGCAACCATCTCACGGGTGAAGTTTGAAACAGAAGTGGTGACAAGACTTGAAGACTGTGGGGATGCCATGACATATGTAGTAGAAGTGCTGGCATTTGTGAAGCAACTGTTGGCTGACATTGCTGAGGAAGTTGTGGTGGTGCTAGAAAAACCCTCCAGCACTGAACTGGAAGCAGAGGAAGAAGTCCACGGAGAGGAGGAGCAGAGAGGGGCCTTCTCTAGTTTCTCCACCAGCCTCTGCAGCTTAGAGGTTTCAGATGTAGGAGTTGGGGTAGCAATGGAGGAAGACTGGGAGGATGAAGTGGTGGTGGTGGATTGAGCTGGGACTTTAGGAAAGGAAGAGAAAGGGAAAGAAAGCTGTGAATGACTGGAAGAAGCAAGCTGGTGGGAGCCTGGTGTAGAGGGTAACGCAGTGCGTAGCAAGCCTAAGGCTGGATGGTTGTAGAGGGATGAATGTGCAGCTGGGGTAGAGGAAGAAGTAGAGACAGATGGGAAAAGAATCTTAGGCAGGTGGGCTAGCTGGGAGTAAGCTGCAGGAGAAAGCATCGGGGCATGAGGGGGAGTGTTTTCATCAAAGTGCTGCTGCTTGGCACCCTTAAACAACCCTGTGATGGTGGAAGATGAAGACAAAGAAGGGTTTGAGAGGAGGGAGGTGGCCAGAGAAGAGGTGGAGGATGAAGAGGAGGATGAGTGGGATGAGCCAGAGGCAATAGAGGCTGCAGCAGCTACAGCTGCAGCCCTATTGAGCTGCAAGAGAGAGTGGGAAATTAAAGCCAGATCTACACTAGGAGGCAGGGGTAGGGTAGAGGGGGCAGATCCTCCAGAGGCCCCCAGTGAAAGACCAGTGCTGGTTCCACTGACCTCTAAATTATCTCCACATGTTTCATCCTCAGCCCTGCTTTTTCTCTTCTTCTGTATCATATTCATGCCACTACTACCACCACTGCTCATGGTCTGTCCCATATCTGATCCACCAGCTGCCCCTAATGCCACTCCAAACAAAGACGGTGGCAGAAGTGAGAGTGAGAGCTCTGGGTTTTGTTCACGGTGGCGTAGGAAGTGCACTTTGAGGTTGCCTCGTGTGGTGAAGCGGCTGAGGCAAACTGGACACTGGTAGGGTCGTTCTCCAGTGTGAGAGCGGAGATGTATCTGAAGGGCAGAATCACTGCTGAACATTTTTCCACAAAAGCGACAGCCGTGCTGGAGACGGCCAGTAGCATTGGAGCTGGACACAGAGGAGGAATCTCCTCCAGAGACAGACTGCAGAGCATGTTGCGAGTTTGGGACAATAGATACTGATGTGGGGAGCGATGAGTTTAGGAAGGACAAACCACTGTGCCCACTCACTGAAGTGGTGTTTGGAGATTTCTCATGAAGATAGCGGTTGGGCAGAGCTAAAGATAGGGCGAGCGGATAGGTGGAGGAAGCCATGGAGATGGCAGCAGAGGAAGAGGTGGAGGGAGCTGAGGATTGAGAACTCCCCCTCAGATAACCATGGGCCCCTGCACTCCCTCCTGTTCCTTCCATCTGTGGCTTGTGAGGCTGCAGGATTTGAGACAAGGAACTGCCTGGCTGAGTGGATTTGTTGGCTGCCTGAGAAGGGAGCAGGGAAGAGAAACATGCCAAAAGAGGAGCCACAGAGGTGGATGGCTGAGGTGCACTCGGCTGGGAGACTGGGCTGGATGCTCTTTTGCTGCTTTCCAGGCAGAGCTGAGGCAGGGGAGGCAGGAGATGCTGGGAGGGCGTGTCTATGCTGTAGGAGGCTCCACCAAGACGTAGCACCTGTCTACAGATCTCTTCTGTTATCTGCATCTGGTGGATCTGCCTCTGCTGCAGCACCCGGAGCTCCTCCAGGATCAGGGCGATGCTCAGCTGGGTCCTAGAGGGCGCAGCTGAGGCAGACGTGACTCCTGGGCTGGGGGTGGGAGTGACGGGACTCGGGGGGCCCTCGGGAACACGACTGGGGCTTCCAGGGTGCGGTGGAGGACATAGGGAGGCAGAGGAGGAGGAGGAGGAGGAAGAGGTGGTGGTGGTGGCCGACAGCCCCAACTTGGGAGAGGCCATGTGTGCGCCTCGGGAGGGGTGGTTGAGGGTACTTGGAAAAGATGTGGAATTGCAACCAGACAGTTGAAGAGCAAGTGAGTGTTGCGTTTGGGGAGAGTGAGGGAAGTCAGGAGAGACGGAGGGCTGTAGGTCTTTGAGGGGCTGCAGGGGGGGCTGTCTTGGTGAACAAGGTGGCGGTGGACCCTTAGTGGGTGGAGAGGAGGTCTGAGAGCCCTTGAAAGACGAACAGAGAGCAGGAGGCAGCTGGGAGCTTTGAGGAGAAGAAGGTGGAGAACACAAAGGAGAATCCACGATATATGGAAAGGAGTCTGACTTCACTGCCAAGTTGTCATCTGGGGAAATTGAAAAAGAAAAGAAAAAAAAAACATGATTTACATAATAGTTACGATCTGCATAAGCTATATTATAGGGAATTCAATAACCACTAACAAAATCTAGAAGTGAGAAGTATGTGACTTTTTTCCTTTTCTTTTTTTTTTTTGGCAGCTACTTGATGTCACAAGTAGGAAATTAAAGAATTCAGTTGTCTAGAAGGTGACTTTTAACCTCTGGGTTTAATTTCCTCCACCTTATCATCCACCTGTGCTTGTTTTTTGCTCTTTGTCCTGTCAATCCTCATCAACTGCAGCCTCTCCACCGTCGTCTCAACACACACAAACACACACACACACACACATCATGCAGACAAGAGATTCCACTGGTCTGCAAGAATACACTGCTCACCCGCAGAGGAGCCCACCTTGTTTCCAGGGCAACACACACAAGACAATGGACTTTACCTCACCCCCACCACCACCACCACAGCCCCCTAAATAAAAAAAAAAAAAAAAAAAAAAGATACCCTCTTCGCTGTATTCCTTCCTTACTGCATTATCCATTTTAGTTTTATTCATAACATGTAAATTCAATCCTGGGGTTAGGATGTAGTTAAAAAAAAAAAAAAAAAAAAAAGAAGCCACATCCTAAGACACTCTTCCATCCCTGCCTCTTTCCCTTTCTTTCCTCTTCCATTCAATCTGTCTTCCTTTCATCCCCTGAAGAGCCCCTCCCCTCCCCCCTCCCACCCCCGGTAGCTCGATGGGGGGCTCAGGGTTACGTCCTGGTTGGATACTGGACACTGCGCTGGACGTCTGATTGGCCGGCAGACTTGACCTTAAACACGCTGGGGTCGCATTCCTGATACGGTTTAGGGGCAGCCAGAGGAAGAGAGGTGACGTGCAAAGAAAACAAGCCGGCCAGTCGACAGACATGATGACTCACAGGCCGTCAACAAGCAAACATAGCCCAGGAAAGCATAGAGGGACAGAGGTGAAAACACACACGGCTTATCCATCAGTGCACAACACACACAAAGGCTTTGTATTCTCATGCACACACATACACAACTCAGTGCAGTTTGCTTGCAAGCTACAATTTTATGACACAATGTGGTCCCTATTCCTGTAACTGGAGTGGGCAGACACACACACACTGTCACATACACACTTCTTCATGGGTATGTTCATGCCTCAGTGGTTAGCAACAAAGCTGAAAAGGGACAATGGGGTCTAATGCTGTTGCCGTTAGAGCACCTTATACAGTGCCTCACAAAGTTTCCTTTTCCTTGACCTTCTTCGTCTGTTCGCTGCTACCAAAACCCGTCTCGTGCTTTTCGCGTAACACATTTTCAGATTCACGAAACGTTGTTTTTTAACAGATACTTCCGCGTAGATTTACTGTATATCTCTGAATCCTGGGTGGTCCGTGTCTTTGAACCTGGCAGCGAAGGGGGAGTGAAGATACTTGGGTTTTTATGGGGCAAAAGAGGCTGCAACCGCACCGAATGAATTAAAGACTAACAGTTCCAAAAAGCCTTCATTCTCTGGACATGCAAGTATAACATAGACCTAAATATAGGCTGACATTCAATGCAAATAGATTGAAAACACTTATAAATCTGACTGATATTAAAAAAAATAAGACGTAAAACTCACGTTCAAATTCCAAAACTGCTGTTTCCCAAATGAAATCTTCAAAATTTGCAGTGCCAACTGCTAAGGCCCAGTTTAAGTCCACAAGTTACACATGTACCACAACAATAATAATACAGGCCTGCTCGCACTAACATTGACACAAACTCTGCACCCTGAGGATTTCGGCTCGGTCTAAACTTTGCATGTAATGTAAATCTCATCCAGCTGAGTGAGCAGTATTCTGCTGATACACAGTCCATGTCTCACCATGCTCAAGTATCCGACAGGCACCGAGGGTCAGGCTCATAAGCTGCTGGGGTCGTTTCTGTTTCCGACGGGACATGCTGCTGCTGCTGCTGCTGCTGCTGCTGCTGCTGCAGGATGGGACCGACGCAGGGGCGCATTGGCCAACACACAACTTTTATTCTGTCTCCCTGCACGCTGGGAAAAAGTAGGTATCTAAATTACTTGGACGACAAAATAAAGACAAAGGAAAGCATCATTTCCCAACAAAAAAAAAAATTCAAAAAGATGTGACAACTGGATGATCCGGGTTGATTAGGCTTAATAAAGCTGATCCACGTTGGTGGCATTGTGGTGCAGAGAGAGAGAAAAAAGAAAAGAAACACGACTGAAGAGCCAAAGAGGCATGTGTGACAGTTTCTCTCAACAAGTCTCCCTTTTCTCAAAACTCACCGTTGGCCCTCCTTCTCTGCACACACACACACACACACACACACACACACACACACAGCTCACTTGTTCATCCACTACTTTGCATTCAAATGGCGAGTGAACACCCCGTCTTTTGAGCCAGGAGTCCACTGCCTCTCTTCAGTAAACCCTCATACATTGAAGTTCATCACTCTGTGGCCCTTTGCTGAGCTTCCTATTATTTGTGAGCAAAATAGAAACCTCGCTAGTGCGCGTCTTCCTGTGCGTAAAAGAGGAGAAACTGTGCGTACAGGTGTGCGCAAAAGCCCCAAACCTCTTTTTTTGGCATGAATTCAAACATATTGTGCCACATGCAGGACACCTTGTCGCACACACACACCTCTCGAAGCCTTTTCAGGGTGTCAGAGTGGCTTTGTGGATTTCTTGTTGCCTCCCGAACAGGCTCCTGTGTGAGCTCAGTAAACAGAGCGGCTGAAATGAGGTGGATTTTTTTTCTTTTTTTTTTTTTGCAACAATGGCGTTGAGGGAAGCACAGCTGAGTGAACATCACCCTCTCAGAGCCTCTCCAACACATAAGGCCACTGACTGGAGGCACAATGCTCCCTTTTCACCCTCATCCCGACTGCTTAAACACGTGGAGTTTAGGTAGTGAAAGAAAAGACACGGGCAGAGTGAGGAGAAAAATAATTTTTCACCCGGGCCCTGTGACAGCCTCCCTCCACCACCATCACCCCCTCCCTGTCTCTTCGGGGCTCGGACAGAATAATAAAACGCACCCCGGGTTTTGATGTAAAGTCTGAATGATTGAAATCAGGTAATGATTTGAGTCTGAATTATTGAAACAGGTCTTCCTTTGTTAGACAGCGGCGGCCATCAGTTCATTTAACAGCCAGTAATAGAGAGTCAAACAGTGGATTTATATATAATTCCTGTTTTGGGCCTGTAGGTACACTTGTCTGTGCAAACCAATCAGTGATTTCCGAACAATAAAAGCTGATCACTAAATAGGAAATAATTCGATTATAAACCTGTGCGTCATTGAGCAATCGATAATATTTATCCAAAGAGAAACAAGTCATAACTCCAACAGCTGTCAAACAGTCCAAACAGAGAATATGATCGCTTTTTAGGCAAAACTCCATCGTGCCAACAAGGCATTTCGTGTTTTTTTTTTTTTTTTTTTCGTGCCATCTTGCCTATTTTGCCGCGTCCGCGATGCTCGTTTTCCACCAATGTTTGGGAAACCAGCGCAAAAACCGGCGGTGAGATGCGCGTCCCCGCTACTGTACGGAGACCTGTTGCACGTTACGCGCGCTCCCACATCATAACAAGTTATGATTCATAAAATATTATGACTCCACCGAAAAAACACAGTCCCGGATGTGCATTTCCCCCGCAGGCCGCGCGTCGCTGACACAACCGCTGCGCAAATACGACACCAAAAACAACTTACCATGTTTGAAACGATGATTTTTTGGCAGCGATATTGTGTAGCCCGATGACAGGAGGGAGGGAGGGAAGGAGGGGAGGGCGGCTCGGGGAGAGCTTCTGTTGGGGGGGAAGATCGGCTCCGTCTCTCAGCCGGGACACTGGCGCAGCATTTCTCTATTCACTCCCAGGGATGCGCAGTCGGACAGCCGCATTTTTTTCAATTATTTATCTCCGTCGCAAATCGCGTTTTCTCCCTGCTTATGACAAAAGGCCTATTATGGCTGCATGTATTTACTCAGAGTCCGGCGGCGGGAGCAGGATCGGGGCGGCGCACGGAGCTGCACTCGCCACAGGGGGAGGATTATTTTTCTTGGCTGTACGTGCTGCTCTTCCTCCTCTCTTTGTATTTGTCGGGGCCTTGCTCCTGTCCGGCCTGTCTGCGCTCGCTGCGGTACTGTCTGTCTGTCTGTCTGTCTGGTTAGCTGGTTATCTGTCTGTCTGCCTGTCTCTTATAATTAATGGCCCTCGCCGCCAGACGGTCCTCTGGGAAACAGTGACCACGGTTACCTCCACGTTGGCTCTCGGTGTGCATGTCACATAGGAGAGCAGGCCCCGGAACACACACACACACACACACACACACACCTCGATCAGTCTGACAGAGATTTAACACTTCTGTGATCCACATAATACAAAAGGAAAATAAATAAATTAATATCACCAATTTATGACCAAAAAAAAAAAATCTTAATTATAGCAGAATCTGTTTAAAAGATCTGATCACTATCAACAGAGCTTTTTTTATTAATATACATTCTGCATTTTATTCATTTTAACACCTCCTAATACACAGGATGTAAACTGAACTTGCTATGAATTATCAAAAAAGCAAAAGTAAGCCTGACTATGACCCCATTTGAACCTCCTCACCTTCATGTTTTGATCATTTGGAGACAGAATAGTGGCAATAGATAGAAATAATCATGAAAAATAATAATGGTTCTACTTGCTGCGTAAACTTCTAAAAGTATTTTAAGGGTCCCGTTGCCACCACTTGAGTAAATGCAAGGTTGCAAGATAATAACAACAAAACAATACATTTCACTGACTAGGATAAAGCTTTTAAGTTGCACTTTTGGTTTTATTTGCAATGCTGGTATTAGTTTCATATTTTGTGTCACTGAAGCTTAAATTTCTGCATTCATTGAAAATTCAAGGTGATGTAGCGTCGCAAAATTTACTCAATAACTTCAGTATTTCAAGTCTTGTCCCCTATAGCTTAACATGCCTGGACCAGTTCAGATAATTAAAACTGGAAATCAATCATGCTTTTGACCTTAAGGGCAACACTAATTCCTCAGTGTAGTTTGTTGGTTGAACATCATTTCTTTAGAAGTTGTTTTAACTCAAAAACAACAAACTCTTGTGTTCACTTTTTTTGTGTGTAGTTTTACTAATAGCCATAGAACTCCTCTCAACCGGGGTATTTTATTATAGCTGGTTATAAAAATAATAAATGGTTTCAGATAGTAGTTGTGCACTCACAATAAAGAGACAATTATTGGGCCAACAGTCTTCTCCTTGTTCTGAGCTGAGTTTGTCGATGACTTTAGTGCAACATAACACTTATTCTGTCGGGTATTGATGTTGCTGGGGCTGAACAGGCAGTCTGCTTACTGAATCTGTACTTGTTTGGGCATTTTCCCAACTTCACACATTTCTTTTCCCCATCATGACACTGAATCTTGTCTTATCTTACCTCAGGCGTTTCTCCTGGCATGTCATGGCTGACAGGTGCCGAGGTTTGAGTCCTACAGCAGTAGAGCCACTAGGTGTCTCTCAAAGCCAAAATTTAGAGGCACATTTGAATGAATCTTTATATTTAGATGTTGCAAACATTTTTACAAGATCATTTTAGTAACAGCATTGACCACAAGGGCACAAAATACAAAAAGAATCAGAGAAAATACTCAGGGGAAAAAAAAGGAATAGAAACACATTTAGCAAAAACATTTGTATTCTAATCCGCTGATAATGCCTTCAAAGATAAATTATGCACAAAGCGTTTCCTTTGCTGGGGATTTCCACTGCAGAACAATCACTGTTGTCTTCACTTATTAGTCAGCTCCCATGCACTGGGGTAGACCCTGAAGGTTTTGGTTCCTCTAAATGATGGAAGCCTTACACATAAAGAAACTGCATTTAAAGTTTGTGATTCTGGAACAAGATTGTTGCTGCTGTACTTTTTAAAGTAGATCCCTTGTCTTTAGTGAAGAGGTTGTCCTCTGTGCATTCTCCACCCGACTTCATTTTTCCTACTTAGTGAGATCAGAGTCTGAGAATTGGCACCTCTGGTTGGTGAAGTAATTTAGAGGAACATGTGAGAAACAGACGATGCAGCTTCAATACAAGAGGTGTGATGAAGAACTCACTTTGAGGTGCACTTCCCTTTTTAAACCACTTATCGAACTAATTATAAAGCACAGGAAGTGTCTGTGTAAAAGCTGTTTTCTAGCACAGAAACGATTCCACTGGGTTCCCTGAGCCCATCCTAATGAAAGTATGGACTACAGAGTCTGTTAGTGAGGTAATATAGACTAGAGCAGTGCTCACACACCCGAAATATCCCTCACAGAGTCCTCTGCATCAAAAACTGTATACGTCCCCGACACCAAACTCAAGAATCCTCAATACTGTTTCTTCTTAATGAGGGCTTTCCACAGTCTCCAAGAGACTCAGGAGCAGATGATGAGAACCTGCCTGGGCTGAAAAGACACACGTAGTCCAGTAAAAGTGTCTGAGTGTCATGTGAGATGAAGATGGATAACTTTGCAGTGCTTTGGTGTTTTACCACACTGGGCCGGCCACTATCTGCAGAAATCAGCATCATGAAACCCAAACTGAAGGTCAAGTGGAAGAACATTTGTTGCTGGAAGGTGATACAAAAAAAAAAAAATCTACACCTGATAAAGAAAGCTGTGATTCTGATCTGGACGAGGTTCGACTGGAGCAGGTTGATGGTGCAGATCTAAGTTGTGTTGCCTGAGTTGATCCAACAGAGGCCAGGCAGATGTCCAGTCGCCCAACAAGAAGCATCATCCAGTTCAATTCAACACCTATGTTGTTGTACAGCAGACGGGGTTTTTTCCACAGAGACATCAGGAGAGTATCGACCCGCGATGCTGCTATTATTCACTGTGAAGTTGTGTCGAGGAGCTTCGACAAAAAAAGCAGCTGAACGTCTCTTTTAGGTTCACGAGGATGTTTTTACCTTTTGTTCAAAAGACCTCTTCAGTTCTGCACCGAAAAGGCCTTTGGTGATAGACTCACCATGACCTGGACGACTGAGAATGTCTAATTTATTGTTTTTGGTGTTTATCTGCGGTGAGAACGCATTACATGCCCAGAAAGCATGACAGAGTTGTGCTCATCTTGCGTTTCACTTTCAGTGAGCACCTTGACATACAATAAACACTGCAGAGTTAAAGTCCAGCTGTCATGCACACAGAAGGGTGAAAGTGAAAACACTGAGAACATTTAGCAACATCTATCTTAAAAAAATATATATGTAAAGGTGTGTCATCCTTTAGCTTTAAATGATACAACACCTGCTAAACACCCACGTTTCAAACATAGAAACTGTTGAGGCTATGTGTCAGAAGAAGATGAGTTTCTTTAATTGAATTACTCACCTTCTCATCAGTGTTATGTCAGTGTTCTCACCTGGGTTTCCATAGCAGTGGATTTGTCATGATGTTGTTCGGATACAGTCGAATGTTTCTGAGACCTTTCACCCCTTTGATGGGAGACCAGAAACATGCAAATCAGGAGTGTCTCTCTTGATAATTACAATTAGCACTGATTACACTAAAACCACTGACCGAGGTAGTCTGAAACAAGG